>NC_139637.1:18180847-18185847 GCF_964638095.1 Poromitra crassiceps
TGCACTGGCCGTTCTCCACCATGCACCTGAAGATACAGACACACGTACGCAAACGATTTGCATGCACAGTTTGAAAAGTGGAAAAACTGTCAAAACAGGAAATGAAATAAAATAAATAAAATACCTGTTGTTGTAGGATCCGCCGAAGTCGCAGTCACATGGTCTGCAGCCGGCCAGGTCATTACTGAGCCCCCAGTATTCAGGCTACAGGGGGAGAGGGAAACTAGTGGTCAGTTGTGGTACTGCAGTAATATGATATAAGGTGAAACACTGTAACGCTTGGCAAGAATTCTTAGCTTGTATCCAGATTGATCAAACTTATCTCAGGGTATTATTCGTCAATTTACTTTACTGCAGCGACAGATCATTTTGCTAATTTCAGCAAAATTAACTTGATTTATGTCTATATTATTTACACGTTATGAATTATTTCTGAAACATACATTATTTATTTTTTTAAAGATTGGTTCAATCAAATGTCTTACCACAAGTTACTGTACGTTAGCCTGAATAAAAATAAAAATAATAACTAAATAAATAACTTAAAAAAAAACAAAAAAAAACATACATACATACATAAATAAATAAATAAATAAATAAATAAATAAATAAATAAAACAATGTCAAATGATCTGCCAGTACGGTAAAATATTTTCAATAAAAATATAGCCTCAAAAATAATAGCCCCTACTTCATTGTTGCAGTGTACACAGCCAAAACACAGACAATTGCATTGGGACAAGAGGCTAAACTCCTTTCATACTTCTTTAAACATGTTTTAACATGGAGGACCATTATTATGACCCATAATCAACAGCCATAATCACATTTGACCTTTTGATATGAAAGGAACACTTAGGAGCAGGTTTTGAAGAGACAGGGTTAGGGTTAGGACAGTTATTACTAACCAGGCACTGGTCACAGTTGCGTCCAGTGACGTATCTTTTGCAGGAGCAGTCCCCGCTGATCTGGTCACAGGGTGCCCCCATCATGATGATGCCACGGGGGTCACAGTTACACGCTGAGCAAGACACACACACACACACACACACACACACACACACACACACACACACACACACACACACACACACACACACACACACACACACACACACACACACACACAGAATAAAACACTGGCAGATAGAGTATTTACTGATCTTAGGTGGAGATCAGCTGGTTTTATTGTTCAATAAATGAGAAATCCCTTCTCATCCCTGTTCAAAAACGAAGCTCTTTAATGGCAACAAAGATACTTTATACAGTATCAAGATGATGCATTACACACTGCGCCACTGGTATGAAAAATGGTTACACTTCCTGTCTCCTAACCACCTAACCTAATGATGTGGGCGTGGTCACCTCTCCCCCATCGCCTGACCTCGTTTGTAAGTGCTGTGAACGATCTAGCAACAGAGACGACGAGAACAGCTATAGCCCTTGTTGAGTATAGACCCTTTTCACGCGGGCCATTTTGTGTCGAAAAGGCAACTTCCATGATTGGAATTTGGAAACCCTCATTAGTGTTTTGGTTTCACCTGTGTTTACCCTGCCTTTTCGGCACAAAATGGCCCCCGTGAAAAGGGTCTATTATGTTATGAGTTATATACATGATGTTATATGTTGAGAGAGATATGGATATGTTGCCAAAACTCACGAGAGTGAGTCTGAAAAAAATTCCTTTTTATTTTCAGAATGTCCGGAACATAATGTGGCTTGTGAAAAATGGGTCCAATATTTACTTCGGTGACTATGGGCCCATCGGTCATAATCTGTGTTCACGTTCACTTCTCCCATTTGACTCTAATAGAATCAGGACCTGCTGCTCGTCTCCTAGTGTGGCAGTGGCGAAACCCCATGTGACACAGATGCAGGAAGTGACTCGCAGTCGGGCCATCTCGCTCTTCACCAACAGTCTCTGGTGGCAAACACACACACACACACACACACACACACACACACACACACACACACACACACTTACGCTGGCAGCCTAGCGGGTCGTTCTGGCTGAGGCCATAGTAGCCCTCCTTGCAGTAGTCGCAGCGTGTGCCTTTGACGTGGACTTTACAGCGACACTGTCCGCCGATCATCCCCATGTCCAGGTCAGTGTGGCTGTCACACACGCCGCCCTCCAGTGACCCCACCGGGTCACAGTCACAGGCTGGAGATCAGAGAATGATGAATCAATGACAGACCAAACGAAAAAGGACTCGCAACACATTTTGCAAACGCTAACTAATACACAGGTTTTTTTCACCAGTGGGCAAGCCCCACCCCCTTCCCTCTGATGGTGCGGAAGTAAATTGAAAAGCTGTAGTTCCTCGAATGGCCACTAGGCGTCGGGGGCAGTAGGCATTCCTCCCATGTTAAAATGCCCGACTTTGTAACAGGATTAAACACCTTTCCGGTTGGGGGCAAAACACGGTTTTGGTCTATCCCTAATTTCACCTTTTCATAACAACTGTAGGGGGGTCATTTTCTTTATATAACTCGAGAGTAAAACAGATGATAAAAAAGGGGGTGATTGACAGATCGCCTGTCCAGTGATCGCGCAGCTTGCCGATCACGGACCAATAGCAGGCAGAGCTGCGGCTCTGGGAAACCCCCGTCTCACGTGAGCTGCGCAAGGACTCAACCCATTCCCTCCCACTCTGCTGACGGAAAATCAAGATGGTGACGGCCAACATTTGAACTCCGCCAGGGAGAAGACATTGAATGGGATAGCTACGTCCATATTATTTATGTCTATGGTTTTCACTCACCGACACAGACCCGAGGGTCCCTGATGTCCCGGCGTGGCTCCTGGTAGTAGAAGGGTTTACACATCTCACAGTTGCGTCCCATGGTGTTGTCCAGACAGTCGTCACACACTCCTCCGCTGGCGTTGCCCGTGGCCAAATACACCGCCATGTCAAAGTGGCACTGGCTGGAGTGGCTGTTACAGTTACACTCTGGGGGATACGAGGGAAGGAACTTGAATAAAAGTGAAAAATATTCCAGAGAAATGATTGATTTGTCCTTTTTTTTTAAAAAGGGATGTAGTGGTAGATAAGAATTTGAGTAACGATGGGTGGTGCATGAAAAATGGGGAGCAACGTGACTCGAAAACACAGGCAATAGGTTAACATTGAAATATTGCAATGCAGAAGTAGTGTGTGTGTGTGTGCGTGTGTGTGTGTGTGCGTGTGTGTGTGTGTGTGTGTGTATGTGTGTGTGTGTGTGTGCACGTGTGCATGTGTGTGTGTGTGTGCATGTGTGTGTGTGTGTGTGCGTGTGTGTGCGTATGTGTGTGTGTGTGTGTGTGTGCGTGTGTGTGTGTGTGTGTGTGCGTGTGCGCGTGTGCGTGTGTGTGCGTGTGTCCCTACCTCTGCAGGTGTGTGGGTTGTCAGCCTCGGCCGGTCTCCAGGGCAGGTCGTTGTGGAACTCTCGGCAGCGTTCACAGTTCAGACCTTCTGTGTTGTGTTTGCACACGCAGCGACCGTGGATCTGGCCAATCACAATTAAATGAATTACATTTTTTTTTAAATAGTTTCACACTTCACATTCACTAGAGTCAGTTCACTACCGGTCCAAGTGGGGCTCACCATGCCGTGCTCACGGGCGTCGACCCCGGGCACGGGGGCGCACTCGGAGGCGTGTCCGTAGCAGAAGCAGCTCCCTCGCACCACCAGCTCGTAGATGGAGTAGTAATACTTCTGCAGCACGTCGGAGCGCCGGTCCAGAAGGTCGTCGCCCAGAGTGTGAAGCTTGGTGAAGTTGATGCGCAGGTTGGTGATGCGCAAAAGTTCTGCAAACGAGAAACAGAAATGCTTAGACTATTTATTATTATTTTTTACTTTGCTTCTACTTTTTTCTATATTTCTATAGTGTTTGATGCCTTGATGTATGTACTTGGACTGCTATTTAAACTGACTTGATTTTTCCAAGACCCACAGAGACCTATTCAATTGAGGTCAATTAACGTCTTGTAATTGAAGGAGGAGCTCTGATATGATGTCTGTAATGATTGGTCACTGTGAAGCCAGCCTTTTGTATATAAAGTTTTCTATTCCTCCTGGCTGTCAGCATATACTTGAAAAAGGTTGTGTACCCAGAACGTAAACGTAAATTCCTGTTCCTGCGCAAGTGAAGACAGTGTGCGGGTGTCCCCTCTTCTTCTAAATGCATTCAACAAAGTATTAAATAATTTGTATTAGTACTGTATTATTGCATTAGTACTTTGTATTTGTATTAGTACAAAGTATTCAAATTCACAGATCACCGCAATTCTGTTGCAAGTCTGGGGTGATGGGAATAAATAAATAAAGCAAGTGTCAAACATATTCTGGAGAGATTATCAAACTTCATTTTGTATGAGACTACAAACTATGCATGTTAGTCACACTTCTGCTACCTAGATGAGATGATCCTACACATTATACTACACTGTAATCCACAAAATCAGAGGAAAATGTGTGGAAAGATCACCGACAAACACTATTTCACTAACCTTGGATGTCCAAGCCATATGGGTCTTTCACATCAATGGCAGGATCCAAAACTTTATAAATCACCTGGAATACAAAACAGAGAAGAATGACATACACAAATGACAAATACATTCTAAAAACGAATTATCCAATGACAAATATAACAGCTACAACAACAGATAATGATCAGATATCATAATCTCCCTGCATCAGTAGGAGATTTGCACACTTTTACAATGCCTGAGAGCTGGTAAAGGGTTGTTTCTACCCACATCTCCCTAAAAGCAAGAAGCTATCTGCCCAAGCTACCTGTCTGTACTACTACTGCTACAGTGCTACTGCTAGTATTACTGATGAAAATATGAAAATGTGACAATTGTGTGAGGCAGAAAAATATATTGCAATATTAGCTACATGTTATTCTGCTGTAGCAAAGCAAGGATCACATCGATATCACAATTTAGCAGCTCTCAATTTAAATTAAATTTTTTCCCCACTTTGTAATAACATTTTTTAAATTGGTGT
>NC_139637.1:18190847-18200847 GCF_964638095.1 Poromitra crassiceps
ACAACCGGACGCCATCTTGGATATAGGAGAATACAGTCACATGATGCAGTCACGTGATGAAATGAGGTGAGATGAATGGGATGACAGGGATCACACCCTCTCTCCTCCACGAAACTCAAACGATGGTCACTTGTTGTCCATTGTGGACGGCCTGACCTGGCGTGGACTTGGGTCTGAAAATCAGGTGGCAAAATTGTGTGTATATCAGCTTAAAGGTCGTGCCAGTGTGTCACCAGCCCGAGAGAGAGAGGGAGAGAGAGAGAGAGAGAGAGAGAGAGGGAGTGAGAGAGGGAGATGGAGAGAGAGAGAGAGAGCGGGAGAGAGAGAGAGAGAGAGAGAGAGAGAGAGAGAGAGAGAGAGAGAGAGAGGGAGAGAGAGAGAGAGAGAGGGAGAGAGAGAGAGAGGTTGGAAAGCACCGGGAAATGGTGACAGGAAAGAAAGAGAAAGAGAAAGAGGCTTGGCAGAGAGGAAAGGGTAAAAAGGAGGGACTGCAAGGTAGCGTTTGAGAGGGACAGAAAAACAGAGAGGGGGAGAGAGAGAGAGAGGGAGAGAGAGAGAGAGAGAGGGAGGGGGAGAGAGAGAGAGAGAGAGAGAGAGAGGGGTGGGGTGGGGTGGGGGGCGGGAGGTTTGGGTCGTCCTGTTGTGTGTTCACCTGGGGCCTGGCACTGAAAGGACTGGGGGGGGGGGGGGAGGGGGGCTTGCTCATGGAAACCATGCTACAAACAGACAGACACACTAATGAAGATGGAAGAGTGGAGATAGAGGGATGAAGATGGATGAATGGATGAAAGAGAGAGAGAACAAACAAACCCTCCCTTTCCCCCCCTCCCTTAACTACAGGATGCCATGCATGGTGAGGGGCGGGGCCAGGCGGTGAGAGATGGAGCAGGTAGGAAAACTGAGCATGTTGAACATAAGCAGTGGATAGGCGGTGACGCAGTGGTAGCGCTGTCGCCTCACAGCTAGAAGGTCCTGGGTTCGATTCCCACCTGGGACGCCGTGAGCGCTGAAGGAGTGCGTGTCCTCGAGTGCCCACCGCCCGGGTGGGGTCGTCAAAAGGGCCTTTCTGTGTGGAGTTTGCATGTTCTCCCCGTGCCCCCTGGGGGTTTCCTTCATATAGGAACCCCCCACCAAAAACATGCAATATCCTGGTGGCTGAAGTGGTGCCCTCTTCTGGTCATTCGGGTGCGCCTGTTCGGAGGGAGGGGAACTGGTTGGAAATAGCGTGATCCTCCCACGTGCTATGTCCTACCGGTGAAGCTTCCCCTGTCAGGTGAAAAGAAGCAGCTGGCTACTGCCCAGGAAGCATGGAGCCAGTTTCGGCTCTCCCCAGATCGGCAGAGGGTGGAGCAGCAACCAGGATAAATAAATTAAATTAGCACTAATGGGGGATAAAAATGGGATAAAAAAATTGACAACTGGGGTCAAATCAATGCCCATGAAAGTAAATAACGCAACCTTAGGAGGTAACAGGTAGCGTTATAAAGGGACAGAAAGACAGCTGTAGAGAACAGAGATAGTAAAAATGTGTACTAAGCTGCTGTATTTGAGTTTAGATTCCATGGAGAAGGACACGTTTATTTTCTAATCTAATCAGGTTTGGTTCAGCAGATGTGGCGGAAAACCTATTTTCTGGTCAACTGGCTGCCACGGCTGACTGTCGCCATCTTTAATCCTAATCTCAATGTCCCCTCTTTGTGTGTGTAGTACGTGTTCTGACCTGCAGGTGGCTGACGATGCAGTAGTGCTCCGGCCCGTGCAGGCCACAGGTGGAGGTGGCGGACAGGTTGACGGCTCGGCCAATCAGAAGGTTTCCTGTGGCCGGGTAACAGCTTCCCTCCGTGCAGCCGTGAGGGGCTGACGGCAACTCCTGTCCAAACACGCCCACAGCTGCACGTGGTGGGAGGGAAGGGAGAGAGAGAGAGAGAGAGAGGAGAGACAAAGTTCAAAGGTCATATAGACACTGATCATTTGATCCATTTTGATCATAGTATCCTGTTTAGAAGAGCCTACATTAGTGTCCTCTAGAGAGAGAGTGGCGTCAGCGGAGGACCAAAATGCGAGACTCGTTAGCCAATGAACAGCCAGGAATGGGTCTCGCGCTACTTTTGCATGCTAAAATAAAGCTGATAATGTACAATTTGATTCAAGAAAAAAAAAAACTTTCAAAGTACAACAAACTGTCCATTTTGCTGCAACTCGACAGTGCTGCTTAATCCAGGACCTTACTTCCTGGAACTCTTGAGAGTAAAAAACTGGTCCATTGGAGTGAATGGAGATGCTGCGACTCTTCTTAGACGGCTCTGGCCTACATCATATCTCTGAATGTTCTATAGGTGGAAATATACTGTTTCCATGTGGGATCTTGGTTGAAGAAAACAATGAAAGAGATGTTAAGAGATGTATGCACTTGAAGTTGATGTGGGTGAGTATTTAGTGCAGGGGTTCCCAACCTTTTTTGGCTTGTGACCCTATTTTGATGTCACAAAAATCTAAGGACCCGAGACATTCAAATTCCGGTAGACCGTCGATAATATCATCAGTGACATCGTCAGTGATGTCACAAAATGCTTCTTTTCCCCTGCAGAACTCTGACTATAATCTGAGAATTCTGGCTTTAATCTGAGAATTCTGACTTTATTCTCAGAATCCTGATTTATAGTTATAATCTCAAAGATTTTCATCAAAAAATAGTCACTCACAATGTTGATTGAGGCTATGGTCCATTGATGGAAGCCTTTGCAGTATATAGTGACATTATGTGACATTAGTAATGTCACATAATGCAGCACTCTTTGGCTCTCACCTGCAATTACCACCCATCGCCATAGGTGTCACCCAAGAGAACAAAACTGAAATCTTAGAGATTATCACTTTACATTAGGGGTGTCACGATACACTCAGTTCACGATACGATACACGATATTGGGTTCACGATAACGATACGCTAACTTGAGTAATTTCACCATTTTCATCCTCCATGTCTGTAACGTCCCTCGTCTGTTCAAACAAAGCAATGAAAAGGAGAGCGAGCATGCAATCAGATGCAGATCAGTGCCACCATGTTCAGCTTATTTTTCTCACGATATGAGATTTCATCTGAACGATACGTATTGTCACGTTTTGATAGCGCGATATATCGTGGGACGATATATTGTGACATCCCTACTTTACATTATATTACGTCATTTGGCAGACGCTTTTATCCAAAGCGACTTACAATAACACATTTTTGTCAGCAATAGAGCAATCAACTATGCAAGACAGTCTATGACAGCTACAACTTCTGAAGGAATAGTGGTAAAGTTTAGTTTAGTTAGTTGTTTTTGTTTTTCTTTCTTTTTTTAGGAGAGAGAGAGAGAGAGAGAGAGAGAGATGTTAGTTCAAGAAGGGCCCAGATGGAGCCTGAAAAGGTATGTTTTAAGTTTTTGCCGAAAGATTGGCAGTGAAGCGGCCGTCCTGACAAAGTCATTGACTTTAAAGTTAAAAAAATAAAAAAAATAAAAAAAATAAAAAAAATCGCAAGTGACCCTAGGTCATCTTCGGTCATCTTGTGTGTGGTGTAAAAAAAGAAAAAAAAAAAAAAAAAAGTTTTTTTAAAGAAATTTCAGGCGACCCTATTTGAATTCCAGGCGACCCCACTGCGACCCCACTTAGGGTCGCGACCCTGAGGTTGGGAACCACTGATTTAGTGTTTGGCACCTTTACCTCTGCCCTCAGGATCCTGCAGCTGTAAACCCAGAGTCTCTGGTTACCCAACTACCTCACTAGACACGTCTGGCTCCACAGATGCGTGATGATGGTAGATTACACAGCAGAATATGCTGTCGAAAAGGCTCAATATAAAGACCAGGACCACATTAGCAGTGACTGTGGTCCCTAATGGGTTTTTGGCCCCGTTCCCTCACTCCCTGTCCCTCACCCATGTAAACACTCTCTCCACATCACTGACTCTGAATAGGCCTCAAGGCCTCATCAGGGATACAGGGGGAGAACGAGAGAATGCGGGGGAGAGAGAGAGAGAGAGAGACCTAAAGTGAAAGTGAGTGAGAGTGCGCACAAACGAAGTTGAGACTGCCACACCAAACACTCCATTTACACCTGGTTTTTAAATGTGACCTGTATCCGGATACGTTCTCGGGAAGTCACCTGGATAAGGAAAAATACTTGTTAACGCAGGGGTTCCCAACCTGTTTAGGCTCGTGACCCTACTTTGACGTCGCAAAAATCTAGGGACCCGCGACGTTCAAATTCCGGTACACCATCGATAATGTCGTCAGTGATATCGCCAGTGATGTGACATCACTGGCGATGTATGCTTCTGACTTTAATCTGAGAATTCTGACTTTACTCTCAGAATCCTGATTTAAAGTGATAATCTCAAAGATTTTCATCTAAATAAAAATCAATCAAATTAAGAGTCACTCACAATGTTGATTGAGGCTATGGTCCATTGATGGAAGCCTTTGCAGTAGTGACACTAGTAATGTCACATAATGTTTGGATGTCACCTGCAATTACCACTCATCGCCATAGGTGTCACCCAAGAGAACAAAGCTGAAATCTTAGAGATTATCACTTTAAACTCAGAACTAAAAGGGGAAAAAAACAAGTGACCCTAATCATCTTCGGTAGTATTAAAATGTCTCTGCTGTAATTTATTTTATTTGAATTCCAGGCGACTCTATTTGAATTCCAGGCGACCCCACTTAGGGTTGCAACCCTAAGGTTGGGAACCAGTGACCACTGTGTTAATGCAAGGCGTAGGGGAGAGTGGGGTGAGTTGTGCCAGTGGGGAAGTTGTGCCACCCCTTGTATCTAGAAAACCATAGAAGAAATTGGTCATCTGACCACACATTTTTGAAGAGGCATCCATTTTACTCACTCTGCAAAGAAGGGAGGCAGATGGCACAAGAGCTAAGCACATTTAAGTTCAAAAAACTGTTTTTTGCCTCTCAAAGTAAATTTTTTATGATCAAGGTTTATTGATTGTTGTGTCTGAACAATTATAGACAAGCTTGAAAACATTTCACACATGTGTTAGTGTTTTAGTAAGCTACAATATGAGGCTATACTGTTAGCATGATGTTAGCTCCAAAACCAGCTACTGTATATGATACAAGTTTGTTAAAATGGTGGGGATGGGGTGATTTGTGCCAAAAGGCCTGGGTTAAGTTGTGCCAGTGCAGTTGCAGTTGATTTAGTGAAATTTTATTTCATTTTGTTCTTAAATGTTTAAATAGACCTTGTTGAAGAATATTGCAGTATTGGCAAGTGTAGCCTGGCTCTGTGATAGTTGATTTTGTTCATTTTGAACATAATTTTTATTTCTGAAAATGTTAAATATGTAGGTCAACTGCTGCTACCGTTTAGCCTTGTTTAACCCTGTTATAGTACACTGGACTTTAGTGTTATCTTTATTTTGTCTTGCTTTGATATAGCATTACAGTATATGAGATGAAAATGTTCTGTTTTACTTCAGTAATCAATGGCACAATTTACCCCAACGTATTCTCTCCAAAGGCACAACTTACCCCGCACCGGGGGCAAGTTGTGCCAAGAGACCACTTTTTTAAGAATAGCCATATTTTTTTAACAGTTTATTTAAGATCCAAAGGGAGTGTTCCCAGTGGTGCACAACATCCTGAAATATATTTACATATTGTAGTTGGAGGCATTACTGTCATGCCCTCACTTTAAAAACACCTCAAGTAAAAAGTGGCACAACTCACCCCACTCTCCCCTAAACGCATCCTGATCAGGATGTGATCTTCCTGACCACATCTGGAGGTAGTCTGGCTCACATTGTGTTCAGATCTCGTTCACCCCGTTTACACCTGCTTTTTGAAATGCGACCATCATCCCGATAACGTATCCGGATGCAGGTCGCATTTGAAAAACCAGGTGTAAATGGGGTGAAAGGGGTCCGGCGAGAGCCCACCACAAGCTGGTATAAGGAGGAGGCAGTGGATCTGGATAGAGAGTTAGGGGATGGGAGATGGCAACAGAGATGTCTGAGGGCCTCAGATCTATCAAACACAACAACAGAGCGTTCAGCATGTCGAGGCACGACGGCCCGAGACATGGAAGGTGTGAGATGGAATCATAAGCATCCTGTTAGCAAAGCTGTTTATCTGCATTAAGCAGACAGCCCCCGCAACGCCGCCCGGAGGACCCCATAACTATGATTTATGTAACACCCCAGACATTTTAATAAGCCCTGGATTTATAAAGGCGCACTCTCTGACATTATGTTACAATATGATTACTATGATTCGACGCGAATATCGGCATGGTTAGGAAGGCTTAATTGCGGTAATATTGTTTCAAAATGTTCTATGATACATACGGTAGGTTAATGTGGGAGGTGTTTAAGATTGAATGGGGAAGTCAACGGAGCGTGTCTTTTTCAGAGACGCCCTGCTTCAGACAGTTACACTCACGCCTGGCTGGCTGGCTGGGAGCTGCCCAGCAGCACAACCACTGGAGCAACATGGCGAGGTGTCTGGCTCAAGGGCGCACGGAAGGTTGAGGGAGGAGGAGAGAGCATAACTCATTCACTTTCCCCCCTCTCAGATCTTCACAGAGGGACTTGAACCAGCAAGCTTCTCTAACCTTTAGGCTACAGCTGGGGTTCCCAACCTTTTTTGTCTTATTCATTGTGTTTCCTCTCATAGAGGAGTAAAAAAAAAACAGAACAGATTCACATTTAAGACGCTGGAATCAGAGCATATTTTCCTCTTTTCTCTCTCTCCCTCAAACCCATTAATGGATTGTTAAAATAGTTGCACATTAATTTAATAGTCAACAACTAATTGATTAATCAATTAATGTTGCAGCTCTAAAAAACAAACCCTATGAAAGTCTCATAAGAACTTATCCTTGCTTTGGTTTGTTTACAATTCGTGGAACATGGTTTAATGTCAAATCTACTCGCCAATAAGGCCACAAGATCAGTCCAGTTCAGACTGCCTACCAAAACCCTTGTAAAGCCTGCCCTTCAGCACTGTATTCCTGGGTAACACACACACACACACACACACACACACACACACACACACACACACATGGATACACACACACTCACGCACACGCACACACACACACACACACACACACACACACACACACACACACACATGGATACACACACACTCACGCACACGCACACTCTCACACACACTCTCTCTCTCACACACACACACACACACACACACACACACACACACACACACACACACACATACACACACACACACACACACACAGAACAGTGATCTTATACTGACTTGGCACCCGTTCAAGTGAAAGATTGAACAGAGGCAGATTTTCTGAATTCCTGTGAGGGATTAACAACGGTGGGCTGATGGTTAGCGAGTCTCTCTGTACTGATCAACCTGCCAGTGGAAGTTTACGGTACTGCACTCTCAGCCTCTAACAATGCACGACCACACAGTAATGTATTGATCAACCTGCCGGTGGAAGTTTACTGTACTGCACGCTCAGCCTGCAACACTGCATGACCACACAGTAATGTACTGATCAATCTGCCAGTGGAGGTTTACAGTACTGCACGCTCAGCCTGCAACACTGCATGACCACACAGTAATGTACTGATGCCAGTGGAAGTTTACAGTACTGCACGCTCAGCCTGCAACACTGCATGACCACACAGTAATGTACTGATCAACCTGCCAATGGAGGTTTACGGTACTGCACGCTCAGCCTGCAACACTGCATGACCACACAGTAATGTACTGATCAACCTGCCAATGGAGGTTTACGGTACTGCACGCTCAGCCTGCAACACTGCATGACCAGACAGTAATGTACTGATCAACCTGCCAGTGGAAGTTTACGGTACTGCACGCTCAGCCTGCAACACTGCCTGACCACACAGTAATGTACTGATCAACCTGCCAGTGGAAGTTGACGGTACTGCACGCTCAGCCTGCAACACTGCCTGACCACGCAGTAATGTACTGATCAGCCTGCCAGTGGAAGTTTACGGTACTGCACCCTCAGCCTGCAAAACACTGCATGACCACACAATAAGCCTTAAGACACACACTCAAGCATGTCGGCAGGTGCACACATGCACAACAACTGGGAGAGATGGTTAACCCATGGACTGTAGATTGAGACCGGACACGCCCTGACCAAACAGTAACGACAAGACAACAGTACTGTAATACTAAATCTAAAGGAACTAATGCGCATCAGATGTTGCACATGATTTCATGCGGGCACAGAAAAGAATGAGTCCCTTTTATTGATAATAGATTTTAGGAAAATGTTTTGAGAAAAATGTATACCGTATCTGCCAAGGGGGGTATGTTCGTTAAAAGTGAAGCCAATGCGGAAGTGCCTTAAAGGGATAGTTCAGTTTTTTTTTACGTGGGGTATATGAGGTACTTGCATACAGTCAGTGTACTATGTAGTGTAGAATGCAGCCGCCGCGGGTTCATTTTGGAAAAACGGAGCCCGGGCCGCTTCAGGGACGTAGAGCTGTTTGCCGAGTGTGAAGGGGGTCCATGAGAAAAACAGGTCGCCCCAAAAAACCAAGATGGCGACGGTGGAAATGCCCAAACCAATGGGTGACATCACGGTCGCGCCATCTATATTTATTATAGGGTCTTTGGAATCTGCCCGCAGGTCTACTAACACCTTTGTTAGAGTTGAGGGGGAAACACACACTGGTCCCACTCCCTACTCAAACAGCCCCTCCAAGCAGCACACAGACACTGAACTGTAGTTTCACCTGACCTCACTTTACAGGTATGACATTACAACATAGGTTCACACCCTGGTCAAATAACCTCCCCTGGATTAGACACCACGAAATGCATGGAAACTCAATCACTGCCGTGCACATACACGACAGCTGTGTATTTGGCTTTGGATCGAAACAGACAATGGGAAATCCAGCCGCGTCCTTTCCGTGTGTGTGTAACTGCATTCCCACTGGTTTTGTAAATTCATTACCAAAGAGCTGTTGGATCGTTTCTGTCGCTGCTCCGACCATCTGTGCACGGACAGCTCCATAAGAGCAACTCTGATGCAATGAAGTCACAGAAACATCCCCTAGTAGGCTAAGATCGATGCCTCTTGGAAGGCTAACTTTCATTCTTTGTCATCCTGTGAAATGTTTTTGAACTGCCGTTTTCACCATTTCAAATAGCAGAGATGGGGAAATCAATCAACACGTTGAGATGATTTTGTTATCTTCTTCCCGGCATGATGTCGAGGAGAAGATATCGCCAGGGGAGAAAAACGTTTAACAAACCACATAATCTCTGGGACGTGCAGTGCAAAGACCCCACAACACAAAGTACCAAAGAAATGAGGATCTTGTCACCACTTAAAATTAATTTGTATGCTGCTTTGTAATTAAGCCACCATAGGAATCCGGATCTGCCGATCTGGTATGAATGACATTCGCTCCTGTTAATTACGACTGTATTTCTCGAGGCACGCACCACCTTATCGTCATAATTAACCCTCTCAGGTTTAATGAGCGGGGCGATGTTTTTCAAATGGACCACACACACACACACACACACACAGACGCAGACATGCACATGTAGCTATAGCTACTGTAGCGTTAGCGTCAAAGTCTCGCTGTCAAAAGCCTTTCTCCAATCTGTCAGGCAAACCACTGGTGTTTGTCTTGATAATTACAAGGCAAGGCACACACACCTACACGCACACACACTCAGCTACACCGACACACACACACGCGCACACACACACACACACACCTACACCGACACACACACACGCGCGCGCGCGCACACACACTCCAGTGAAGAAACTCATTCTTCTAAAGATGCTTTCGACATCTGAGACGTGACGCCGGCGTCCCCCCGGCTTGTGGGAAACGTATCCTTTACCTGCTCCTCGCCTGTCCCGACTAGCACGGAGAATGCCAGAATGTGTGCGTCCGCATGTGTGTAACGTGTCGTGTATTTAGTGCAGTCAGTTGTGCATGAGGTCGCAC
>NC_139637.1:18205847-18210847 GCF_964638095.1 Poromitra crassiceps
TAAGACAAATTCCACACACACACACACAACCACACAACCGGGTCAAATGGGCGTGGCTACATAAGGTGAATATGATGGAGTGTGTTGTCATATTGCAAACACAACAGAGGCCGGTGATGATGATGACAGACTGATAATCACCCTCCTCCCTCCACAGCAACATCTGAGCTCATCCTGACATCAGCTCGTGTCCCAACCAGGAATTGTTTGGCAAAATCTGTAGCTTGGAAGCAGGCTGCTGCATGCAGCTCCTGATCGCTTACATCAAACTAACAGACGTACTGCTGCTTTTGTAGTTTTAGAAGTTAGATCTCAGTACTTTAGCCTTTTGTTAATCAACAAAAGACAAAAGCTGACCTTGGTACAGTATTAGGGATGCATGATATATTGGCCTATATCATATCGGTATCGACTGATGTTTGTCATTTTTAGCTCCGACCAGCAGCTCTAAAGGCTGAAATTTGCCATGGAGGTCGGTCAAGTGTGTGTGTGTGTGTGTGTGTGTGTGTGTGTGTGTGTGTGTGTGTGTGTGTGTGTGTGTGTGTGTGTGTGTGTGTGTGTGTGTGTGATCATGCCAATTGGCTAAAAGGGGGCAAATTTCACTCAAAGCCAAACAGCACAATAACAAGCAATAAATTCACCTGTATCTCAAAATAAAAAAAAATGTTATTAGAGAACAGGTGTTTCAAATAATCAATCACTATGTTAATAATAACTATGTTATTATTAACATAGTGAATGTTGAAAATTTTACCAGCCACTCAATAGATTACCATTGTGTGGGTTTTTTGGGTTGGTGAATGAAGCAAATTTACCAGGCAGCCAGTTGCATATTGGACCAGCTGGTGGCTGCCTGGTGCTAATTTTGGGCCCAGCCTCAATAACACAGGGTTTACAGTGCAGGTACACACTAAAGCCAAAAGCACAATAAACCCTCTAATTGTCCATGAACTTATAGGACATCAAAAATAAAGGGCTCATTTGGTACCAGGCCCGGGCAAGATGCGCGCTGGCCCTGCGAAGTAGCCTGGGTAAACCCATCCCCCACGTGACCTGCTCTCAGACCTGTTCTCAGTCACTATGACTGGGAACTGAGAGAGCAGGTCACGTGGGGGCTGGGTTTACCTAGGCTACCTGCGAAGAGGCTCTGGGTTAGGGGCCCCTGGAGCTCTTGGGCCCCCGGCCGCGCTTGTTGACATGTGATCGTTTATCTTGCGTATCTTTGCTGAAACAGTGGAACAGACTAAAAGAGAGTGGACAGCGGAACAGAGAGGCGCTGGGAGAATAGAGGAGAAAGGAAAGGAGACGGGTGGTCCACCAGGTGGTCCAGGTGTACAGGAACCTTGTGTCTTTTGTGTCGGGCCTTTACCTTTCCCTTGCACGGGGATGCTCAAACGCTCACACACAATGCTACTAATTACAACCAGAGAGAGAGAGAGAGAGAGAGAGAGAGAGAGAGAGAGAGAGAGAGAGAGAGAGAGAGAGAGAGAGAGAGAGAGACACACACACACACAGAGAGACAGAGAAAGACACAGAGAGAGAGAGAGAGAGAGAGAGACAGAGAGAGAGAGAGAGAGACAGACAGAGAGAGAGAGACAGAGAGAGAGAGAGACAGACAGACAGAGAGAGAGACAGAGAGAAAGACAGAGAGAGAGACAGACAGACAAAGAGAGAGAGACACACACACAGAGAGAGACAGAGAGAGAGAGAGAGAGAGATGATGGTAAACTGTAGATATTGGAGATATACTCCAGAATAAAATGTCAGCATTGTATTTCTCTGTAATCCACAGATATGGAGAATATGACGTTTCTGAGGCAAAAAATAAGTTGCATATCACGTTTGAACGTTTGATTTATGATTTGTGAATATAGAGCCTGCTATTGAAATCGTGGCTGTTGTGGTCATGGTGGATGATGGGTCTGTTGTGGTCATGGTGGATGATGGGTCTGTTGTGGTCATGGTGGATGATGGGTCTGTTGTGGTCATGGTGGATGATGGGTCTGTTGTGGTCATGGTGGATGGGTCTGTTGTGGTCATGGTGGATGGGTCTGTTGTGGTCATGGTGGATGATGGGTCTGTTGTGGTCATGGTGGATGATGGGTCTGTTGTGGTCATGGTGGATGATGGGTCTGTTGTGGTCATGGTGGATGGGTCTGTTGTGGTCATGGTGGATGATGGGTCTGTTGTGGTCATGGTGGATGATGGGTCTGTTGTGGTCATGGTGGATGGGTCTGTTGTGGTCATGGTGGATGATGGGTCTGTTGTGGTCATGGTGGATGATGGGTCTGTTGTGGTCATGGTGGATGGGTCTGTTGTGGTCATGGTGGATGGGTCTGTTGTGGTCATGGTGGATGATGGGTCTGTTGTGGTCATGGTGGATGATGGGTCTGTTGTGGTCATGGTGGATGATGGGTCTGTTGTGGTCATGGTGGATGGGTCTGTTGTGGTCATGGTGGATGGGTCTGTTGTGGTCGTGGTGGATGGGTCTGTTGTGGTCGTGGTGGATGGGTCTGTTGTGGTCGTGGTGGATGATGGGTCTGTTGTGGTCATGGTGGATGGGGCTGTTGTGGTCGTGGTGGATGATGGGTGTCACACTTAACCTTTTTGTTATTTAGCCTAATAAGAAATGTCGACATTTTATTCTGGCGAGTGGGTTGGTAGAAAACGCCAGCTCACTTCCTGCGTTACATGGACTTCCTGTGTGCTCTCTGTGCACGCAGGAAGCTGTCCTCTGTGGCTGGATGTTAACGAAAGAGACGGGAAGAGGAAACTCACCCAGCATGAGGAGGCTCAGACACACCTCCATGATGACGCCCGGACGCTGTGTCTCTCTGGCTGCAACACACAACACAAACATGGCCGTGAGCGGGACAACCAAGACATCCAAACATCAGCACACGTTCTTCACAGCTGGGAGGAATAATTAAAGGCACTACATGTAGCATTGTGCTACATTAGTGTATAGACTGTAAACAGATGAGACCAAAGACACAAAAAATTAAGACCACATTTCCCAGGATCCCTGTTGCTTCCTACTGTATTGTATTGTATTGTATTGTATTGTATTGTATTGTATTGTATTGTATTGTATACTGTATAGAAGAATCAGCTGCTGCTGCTACTGTAGCGCAGCAGTTGAGGGGTGGAGGGTCCGTGTGATTGTGTCGTGGCACAGAGGAAAGAAAAACCCTCTTGTGTACTCAGGCTCCACAAACATAGAGCTCTGCTCAATGGGGCCAGGACTCTGTGTGTGTGTGTGTGTGTGTGTTACGTGTGTGCGTATGTGTGTGTGTGTGTGTGTGTTATGTGTGTGTGTGTATGTGTGTGTGTGTGTTACGTGTGTGTGTGTAGTACCGTGCAGCCACATAGAATGATGGGTGAGAAGGCATTATTCACGTCGCACACTAAACCAATCTGACCTCTCAAACAAATAAATGTGGCGAAGAGGAAGAGAAAAGGAAGTGAGTGAAAAGAACGACCCGCAGAACGTTACAAAGCGCGCCGCCACGGATCTCCCTCCACAGAAAGTCAACACAGCATTTATAACGCCGGGGGGTGGGGTGGGGGAGAAACGTGCTTCACGCTCTGACAAACGACAAATCAAACGTCTTCGCTCTCTGAGGAGAAGTAGCAAGCTTAAAGTAGTAAGTCTGTTAATCCAAAGTGAAGTCCGGCGATGTGAAGTCGTTCTCTGCTGGGAAGCATTTCTCACACTCAGCTTGGCAGTGAGAGGCCCACGTGGCGCGGTCTGCCTGCGACAGTGCGAGCGCACTGCCAGAGGGAGAGGAGGAGCTCCCTCCACGAGTTCAGAGGGTTTACACACTACAGATGTAACGCTATGAACATTTCACATCACCATTATCGTGACCAAAATGATCACGGTCATCGTATTATCACGCCAGTATTCGTAAAAAAATTGCTGAAAATGTTCAAAAAGTACTGAGAGACTCACTGAAATCATTTTACAACGTTTTACACGGAAAACTCAGAGCCAAAAAGGATCGATACACTCACTGAAATCATTTCTCCAAGGCTGCACGTTTGCATCTGGGAGACGGTTGCCAACTTTGGTTGATGATGGACAGTATTTACCATGTTTTTCAAAGCACTGTAATCACGATACCACGGTTTTAATGATAATGAAAATTTTAAACGGTACGTTATCGTAAGGAATTTGATCACGGTTATCATTCAAACCGGTTATCGTTACATCCCTATTACACACGCACATCGTTTTTTTTTTTTTTTTTAACCTTTATTTATACATGGGGAGTCTCACTGAGAGCAATGCTCTCTTTTTCAGGAGTGCCCTGTTCACATTCATACCTGGAAGCTGACTAGTACCACCACAGTCTGATCTGCTGGCCACTGATCAGCTCCACTGGAGCAGTTGGGGTTAAGGGCCTTGCTCAAGGGCACCTCGGTGGTGGTAATGTGGGAGGGGCAAGCGCTGCCTTCCGGTCACAAGCTCGCTTCTCTAACCTTTGGGCCACCACTGCCCACACACTGTTTTTCTGATAGCATCCAGCACAATCAGGTTTTTGTGCTCCGATACGCCAGTTAGAATAGGCTGGATAAACTCATATCCCTGGGGGTATGATGCCCATATTCGCCACAGTACCACAGTACCACACCATGTAAACCACAGTACCACAGTACCACAGTACCACAGTACCACGCCATGTAAACCACAGTACCACAGTACCACAGTACCACAGTACCACAGTACCACGCCATGTAAACCACAGTACCACAGTACCACGCCATCTAAACCACAGTACCACAGTACCACAGTACCACGCCATGTAAACCACAGTACCACAGTACCACAGTACCACGCCATGTAAACCACAGTACCACAGTACCACAGTACCACGCCATGTAAACCACAGTACCACAGTACCACAGTACCACGCCATGTAAACCACAGTACCACAGTACCACAGTACCACGCCATGTAAACCACAGTACCACAGTACCACGCCATGTAAACCACA
>NC_139637.1:18223347-18405847 GCF_964638095.1 Poromitra crassiceps
CAGAGAAATGCCTGCTAGCCGCAGTGACCCAGTGTCAATCACAGACCAGTCACCGGTCCAGGTCCACTCAGACTAACCACAAATCATGGTTTGGAGGAGGATTACCTCACCCCCCAAAAGTTTTCACTCTTAACCTCAACTCTCAGCTTGTGGTTTCAGACTTGGTGTGAAATGTGTGTGTGTATCATAGGTGTGATAAAAAAATAACTTTAACGGTTTTAACACAAGTAGGCTATTTAGAATCAAATAAAGTATTGCAGCTTGATTGCAGCTCATCTTTCTTTCTGTCTCAAGTGCTTGAGAAATCACTTCTATTCATGTCAGTAGTGAGATTATCATGGTAGCCTACATAATTGTATTTGTTGTAGCCATATCTCCTACAGTAGGTATCACTACAATATTCAGTTAATATTCCTATAGAGGCTCATAGTGTTGTATTAAGGCCTTACTAAAAGATCATAGGATTTCTATAGTTCTCCTTATAGAGGGTCATATCCAATGCCAACTGGACTGATGGGCAAAAATAATAACTAGGTTCCCATATAATGTTTATCAGGGGGCACTGAGGCAGTTAAAAGTTGTACACGTTCACTATTAGTGTATGGACACTGAATGTATATATATAGGCTATGTTACAACTTGCACATGCAAGGCAGATAAGGCAGGGTTTAGTGATGGCGTTACCAGAAAATATTAATTTCTGACCAGATGAGGCGTCATATAGCCCTGGCTCATGCAGTCGCAATAAATCTCATAGTTGTCTAATATTCCATAACTGTCTGCTCTGCTGACAGTAGATAGCCTTGCACGCATATAATTACTGCAGTCCAGTCCCTCAGAGTCACGAAAAATGATAGCCTAATCCTATAAAACATTTTAGAAAGACACATATCATGACTGTAAGTTCCTATAGCATAGGGAATGTTGTGAAAAGCATAGCACTCACCTGCTTCTCCGCAGCTCCTCTCACTCTCTCCCGCTCTGTCTTTCACACACACACCGCTGGCTGCTGCACCACCTGTATGAGCCCGGGCTCCGGTGCGTAAATAACGGAGCAGCAGTAGCGCGCTGATCGGGAGAGAGGTGGAGGCTGAGCCCACAGTCAGCGAGGCTCCCAGGCAGAGTAGTATCACCAGCAGACTGTACTGGAGTATGCGTCAGGTAGGTGCCCTGCCGTGCCGGGCCACACCCAGTCAGTCTGTTGCCTGGCCCACTCTGTACAGGTCGAGCTTTGGACTTTCCCCTGTGTTGTAGCCTAGCGGCTAGCTAGCCTACTGAGCTGATTTCCCATGTGACTGGCTACTGTGATGATTTTTCGACAGTGTTGATTGGAGAGATGTTTGTTCACATACATTCATGTTGATGAGGGTTAAAAAAACACACACCTTCAGGTCGGCCTCTTGCCTATTTATGAAATAACAGCCTATATATATATAGGACTAAATCATGCATGAAACTGCCATTTAGCTAGTGGTTTTCAAAGTGGGGGGCGGGGCCCCCTGGGGGGACGCCAGGGGGCACCAGGGGGGCCTCAGCAAATGCATGGAAATGTATGGGGGAGGAAATGGTTCAGTTATATTTGTTAATACAGTATAATAAATATTTTGTATATATATATACCGGTATATATATATACTGGTTAGTGTAGTGTTTACAAATATAATTGAATCGTTTCCTTCCACATAAAAATCATATTTGCCATGCCCATCTGTCAAATTGCCTGCCAGTCCATCACATTCATTGTCATTTCCCCCTGGTGTGGGCAATACAGTCTGACTTTGGAACAATGTTTATAATGGGGGTCCTAATTTGTCAATTTAGGGGTCCTTGATGTGACAAAGTTTGCTGCTTTAAACATAGAGGCCCCGTGAAACCTCCGTACCTGTTGCAGAATTGTTGAAGTTTGAGAATACTTGGCTTGGTCCTCCCTCACCAGCCTCTCTTTAAGCAGATAAACAAACTTCTTGGGCCAGCGCTAGCGCCGCCCCGTAGAGCCTACATGTCCAGTCGTATTTGCGTACCGATCTGCGAACCTTGTTCCGTTTCCACTGCAATCTGGTGACATTTGTAATTCACCTGCCTCTCCATGCGTTGCCATGACGACACTTGACGTTAATTCGATTCTGCATCTCGTAAAGCATCACTTATCGTTCGTTCTATAACGACCCCATGCGATTTCTCCCCATGTTATGATGATGTTATGATGAATTATATTACCCTCTCCTTTGTCAGACAGCGTGCAGCCCTGTTCCCATCCTCCCTGGGGGCTCCTCGAAGCTTATTGGAGAGATTCCTCCCACGGGAGATATCATCCTCTTTATAAAGAGATGGTGACAATCTCCATCGCCAAGCTCATTATGTGGTGCCAGCAGAATCAACAGATACATATCAGATGTCCCCGGCCCACGTCCAGCCACCGGTCCAACAAGAGGACAGTCAGCTGCTGACTGATGACTTACAGCCCTTTGTCAGAGTCTGGAGACAGGAGAGAGACAGCAAGAGGGACTTTTGTAGTGGTAAGGTGGTAGGCCTATGCACTTGGTTGAGTTATGTATTTGGTTGAATTCAATGTTGGGCAAGTTACTCTCAAAATGTAATATACTACATATTACTAGTTACTTTCATTTGAAAGTAATACGTTACTTTACAATATTACTGTCTGTGTAGAGTAACTCGTTACTTATTACACTACTTTTGCATTACTTTCACCAAAACACGAGCAGCAGCAGCATGACATCGCCGCCCCGGAAGCATCCCGGAAAATAATTTCAACTGTCTTGAAGTCTGTAAACCATCCAAAATTCTAAATGTTATTCACCCTTTTCCTTTGTTATTGTCATCTATAGGGGTTATTTGCATAAAAACACACAGTTTGATTAGGAAATGATTGTATCTTTATTTATGTGCTTTGATTTAAAAAATGTTTTAACTCAATTTGTAACTTGAGTTACTTGACAAAGTAACTGGTATAATATTACTGAAATCCTATAAGTAATAAGTTATATTACTGAGTTACTGCTAAAAGTAATATACAGTATTACATGTGATATGTTACTTTTGTAATGAGTTACCCCCAACACTGGTTGAATTAAACTCAAGTGTGCACGTGTGTGTGTGTGTGTGTGTGTGTGTGTGTGTGTGTGTGTGTGTGTGTGTGTGTGTATGTGCGTGCGTGCGTGCGTGTGTGTGCGTGTGCATGTGTGTGTGTGTGTCTGTGAGAGAGAGAGAGAGAGAGCAGGAGAGAGGAGGAATAGCTTAAGGTCCACATCCAGCAGTGAGCACAGGTTGTGCAAGGTGAAGCCCAGGAATGGGTGGAATTCATAATTATCCACAATTTTGTACAACAGCATAACTCCTGTTATGCACACATGCAAAGTGAACAGCTTGTAGTCTCAGTGTGTGCAAGTCAAAGACTGTCCACATCATGGCCTGTAATTGAATGCGGGCTTTTAAAGACGACGGCCAACTGGCTTCACAGCTATATTCCTTCAAACAGATATGAATTCTGTTGCAAATACATAGTTATTGCTCATTTATTACCATGCATTCCTATTGCCAGGACTGTTTGTCTTTATGGGAAGGTTGTAACAGGCAGCTGGGTGCGCAGACATGCAGTCACCAAGGACAGCTGACAGCAACGAGATCAAGAGCGAGACTGAATAGAAACAGAGAGGAACAGCATAGAATGATAGCGATAGAACACTGAAAAATTAAAAAACAGAAAAACTGAGAGAACACTAGACAAGCGAGAGAGAGAGAGAGAGAGAGAGAGAGAGAGAGAGGTGAGATTGTTGGTTGTGAGGCTGTAATTTGGTCACAGCTATACTCTTTGGACAGGGAAACATGTGCAGGGAGGTGTCCTACCTGATTGCTACACACACTCTTCAGAAAGCGAAAATGAACACTTGGGGGAGCGAGGGTTACCCTCTTTTTCCATACTACTCGTGCTTGAGTGTGTGTGTGTGTGTGTGTGTGTGTGTGTGTGTGTGTGAGAGAGAGAGAGAGAGAGAGAGATTGGGGGTCTTTAGGGGGTCTTTGCATCTGCATACTTGAGTTGTAAGAATAAGGACATCGTTAATACCACGCATACATCTTTAAAACCTAATTTTACTTCAATGCACAAGAGCAATGCTAAGTTTGCCCTTGAACTCTTTTGTGTTTATGGTGATCAGGCCTGCCCTGCCCTCTAGTGGCCAAACAGCTCCACCGCCACCTCCCCCTGTCTGCAGATTGACACTGTGGGGCACCTTCACCCTGAGGTGACGCCACTTCAGCCAAAGGGCTGCAGTGCAGACAACAGCCTCTTGGGTCATTTACAGCACCACTGTATGGGCAAATCATTTAAATCTACTCAGCAAGGAACGACATTGGAGTTTGAAATGTTCTACTCTCTTGTTCTCTTGTTATTACATGGTAAATGGTAAATGGCCTGCATTTATATAGCGCTTTTATCCAAAGCACTTTACAATCAGTAGGTACATTCACCCATTCATACACTGATGGCGGCAGGCTACCACGCATCGGGAGCAATTTGGGGTTCAGTGTCTTGCAAGGACACTTCGACATGCAGACTGGAGGAGCCGGGAATCGAACCACCGACCTCTTTTATCAAAAGCATTAGTGGACGACCCGCTCTACCTCCTGAGCTACAGCCGCTACAGCCACCCCTAGATAAGCGCGAGGCACTGAGCTGAGGAAAAGAAAATGCTTCTTGTGTGACCGGTTAAGCGTGAGCTCAACTTCAGCTCTGCTTCTGTTAAGCGCCAGGTGTGAACAACAAAGGCTAAGACACTGGGCCAGGTTTATCCATATATTGCATCGGGCAAGTGCCCAGGGGCTCCAGCCAATTTGCCTTGTTGGGGGCCGGGCACCACACATTCAAATTAAATTCTTTATAAGCTTCATCATATTTTCTTTATATATGAGTTTATATTTTAAACTCATATTGTATTTTATAAATTAATCTTCAATACTAAAAGAATATATGCATAATGAGAAAGGATCGTGATTGGTATGTAGGTGCCCCCCCCACCCCCTCCATCACATTTGAATAAGCATTTTGTGTGGTGAGAGAAAACATGTTCACCAGAGGAACTGCTAAGAAAAGGTAGGCTGAAAACGACTTCCCCAAGTGTGCTCACCAGTCACCACAGCCAGGCTTTTCTTAACCCGGCCTGTTAAGCTGTCACTAACTGTAGACTAAAGGGTGAGAGATTGTTTTCACAACTTAAAAGAGTGAAGAACGAACTGGTCGAGTAGATGCTTCTTGAAATGTTTTCTCTTTGAACTGGATGTGCGGTTTGTGATGCGTATAACACAACCATAATAACAGATAGCTAGCCTATGCATTGCAATATATTCAGTTGGCTGCGCTGATCTGATAACGGTCTGAAAAAATAAATACAGAGCAGTAAGAATTTGGTGGCTTAAACAACTGAGTTGGTTAGTTTTTACAGCAACTTTGCCGGCTGGCGATGTTCGGATCTTCGAGCCAATCACAGTGCTTAAAAAAGCGAGGCCCACCCAACGGGCAAGCCGGGCACAGTTTAGTCTGAGCTAGTGTCCTCTAGAGAGAGAGTGGCGTCAGTGGAGGACCAAAATGCGAGACTCATTAGCCAATGAACAGCCAGGAATGGGTCTCGCGCTACTTTTGAATGCTAAAATAAAGCTGATAATGTACAATTTGATTCAAGAAAAAAGAACAAACTTTCAAAGTACAACACAAACTGTCCATTTTGCTGCAACTCGACAGTGCTGCTTAATCCAGGATCTTACTTCCTGGAACTCTTGAGAGTAAAAAAAACTGGTCCATTGGAGTGAATGGCGATGTCGCAACTCTTCTTTTACACAGTTCTTGTCTGAGCCATGGAGCTTGTGAAATAATCAACAAGGATGGCTGGTGTTGTCGTAAGAATTTTCCTACTTACTAAATAACCAACTCTATTTGCTTAAAAGAATCCATGATTTATTATACATGTGCGCACATGGAAGTATCCTTCTACATCTCGTATCTCGTAGCTGTAATACTTCCGGTTCTCAGGTTGCACAATCTATTTAAATGACCAAGAAGGAGGAGGAGACTATTAACATACAAGGGAGGAGTTTACTAAACCACTCCTTCTACATTAATTTTGGATTATCTTACGACAATTCCTCCCTCTTGTTCATCAGAACATTATTTTCAAAATTACATTACACAGTTAATAAAACAATTAATACATTGGAAACTTATTATTCACTAATACAGTGATATATACAAAGAATGGAAGATAGCTGACCCTCCTCCTGCTACCTAGTACAAAAAGTGTATTTGTACCTATTGAAACCTATAGCTAACAGTTGTGTATTGGATGAAATCCTCTACATCTAATTTATTGATCAGAGTTGGGACTAAGTCATTGTATATGGTAGTTCAAATGTAGTCCAGTTGCACCTTAAAGTGTCACTAATTCCTATTCTAAGCTTAAGTCATTCTCCAATGGTTACTGTACAGTCTCAATCTCAGGTCTACTTCCTGTCAAATCCTTTGGTTACCTGAACATTATTTTTGACTGACACAACGATGCACTTCTCAATGAAATATGGTATTACAAAGGTCTCTATGCAACCCTCCAGGTTCATAACTATTATAGTAATGTATTTCATAAGTGAAAAGTGCTTGGCTGTCCCAAAGCTTCCTAATAACTTTATATTAACCTATGTCAAATACAAATCTCAGTTTCTGCACATCTTACCAGTAAGTTAATTTAAGTCACAAGTCACAAGTCTCATCAGTTGAAAGTCCACTTTAGTCTGTCAAGATCCCACTTCTGATCATTCCTCTCTATGAAAATCAATCACCACATTGTAGTTACATTTTTCTGCATAATGTAACATTTAATCTAATATGAAGCCTAGCTATTCTTCCAGCTTAATTCATGAGGCCTGATGCCCAAGCTCCAATTAGCTTGGAAAGACTCTGTTATAAATACCAAGATTTATAACCTCTACCCTCACGCCCTATTGTCCCACATCAGACGTCACAAATCAAGGTGCCATATTCGGCCAAATACCCTCCCCTCTTTCTTACTAGGGTGAGGTAAAAAGACGCAAATAGGTATTCTAACTAATCTAATCATGAACTTGTAGGGAAAAACCCCGATCTAGGGAAAAATACTTGGCGAGCCTACAAGACATGGTTCGTCCTAAATGTACCACGTGATGCAATTCTAACACTCCCTAGGGTGATTGACTCTCCAACATAACAACTAATCTACAATATACAGCAGGTTATATGACAGAAATGAAAAAATAAAATGAAATACAATAAAATAAAATAAAATAGAATAGAAAATCATGAAAATAATCAAAATACTCATACAGAAATATTTCCCAAGGCTAGTTATCTATAACCAGCTAGTTACTGTCACGTATAATTACTTTCATCTGTTGTAAATATACCAAAGACATGAAATATACCACAGACAAAATAAAAGTAGGCTACAATCTAATGTAACCAATAACAATTACTGAAACATTAGTATGCCAAATGCACACCAATTTATCGCCGGTCTAAAACAAACAAAAGTAACCTGATGACATCCACCTTCTTGATTTCCCCCAAATTCCATATTTATCATTTACTGTTGTCTAGGCCACAATATTTAATTCCCCACCAAACACATATTCTAGTTACTAACTCAATAGTTGTGACAAAAAGATGAACTATGGATGAGGTGGCCATACCTTCCCAGGGTGACAAATGTTTCCCTTCCAATAGTAATTAACATTACAACCACAACAAAGACAATGAACTCGTTTAAAGCAGTATTTCCCTCTTACTGGAGTTATTTGAATCTCACTGTAAGGCTATCAAAAGGAATGGGTAATAATAATATGAATGTCTACTTTCTTACCTATAGTCTTGCATTAATCATATACTGTATAATGGATGTCATTAGGTTTCTCTATCTCTACAGATGTGTTTAGTTCAGACAACTTGCAAATTCGATGTAACAACATTGTACATACTGGGAACACTTCTCAATAATCACACTATAATTCTGCAATATTTATATGAAATATGTCTTTTCTTCTGGCGTCCACATGTTTTTCCTGTGGAACTCTTCTTTTTCTCCTATATACAATTCCGATTCATTCACAGATAGCACCCAGAAAACAATGTGATTTTCATGTCTATCACAACCAATCTGCATCTGACCTAAGTATTGTAGATACTGGAATATTATCTCTCATCCATGTCAAGCTCTCCATGTAGTAGTCTGTGAAGTCTCGACCATCCAAGTTCAGACGCATAATGACACGGAGAAGCGTGCAGCTCTTATTGAAAGAGTACGTGGGTCTCACCATTACTAGAGTACACAGGACACTTCCTGTGATTCAGCCAGGCACACACAAGGACCTCAGAGCCCTGAAGTGACCTACATGACAAGGTTGGAAGTCTCGAACATGAGCGTTGGAGTGAAGAGTGCC
Source organism: Poromitra crassiceps (assembly GCF_964638095.1). Classification (NCBI taxonomy): domain Eukaryota; kingdom Metazoa; phylum Chordata; class Actinopteri; order Beryciformes; family Melamphaidae; genus Poromitra; species Poromitra crassiceps. Next base: position 18,231,820 of record NC_139637.1, read on the forward strand.
GCTGTCAGTATGGTGTGATAGGCTACTCTTCCGAGACCACATACAGCTCGCTATACAGAGGTGGTGCCAGATCTGCTTCCTGTCGTCCTGGTTGGTGATGATGCCGTGCTCTTTAGGGTCAGGATGATGACATCGGTGGTCACATGACCCATCAGCTCAAGTGACACTGCTCCTCTCTGTCATCACCGTCATGTTGGCCAATGCGTCCTCAATGTCCCCTCATGGCCCCTCTTCAGGATGTGTTGAGAACTTGTCCCCCTCTCCTTGACGATCACTCAGCAGGTACCCGATGATGACAATCCGATGACTTCCTGGCCGCAGATCACTCGCCATGGTCTCCGTCTGTGTCACCTGTAATGAAAGTATATATCTTAGTGCAGTATTCCTGTTTAGCTTCAATAGATCACATTGGTATTTCACTTAAAGTCCGTTCTCCTTCGTAAAAGAGATAAGAACTCAATTTTCCTCCTACTCCATAATGCACGCATTAATTTCTAATATATGTACAATAAGAACGCTACACCTGTTTGTGTCTCAGCACTCCAATGTGTGATCCTGTGTTCTTTCCTCCCGCCGCGTGTAGCCGAACGGAGCAAGACGATCCCCATCAGTCCTCCGTCTGGTTAGCAAGTCTGTTCATGTAGTGACTCCAGCAATCAACACTGGACAATTTCTCTCATTATGCCGCCTTCTTTACACTTTAAATTTGTACTGCCGCTTGAGTCCTTTGGACCTCCCTGGTCCAGGGTGCAGTCTTACAGGCTGGACCCCATTCAACTGAGTTAACCCTCCAGGCAGCGAGGTTCAGAACCTCCCTGTTGCCATACCAAATGGTCTTACTGCTGGATTGACAACTCAGTCCTCTGCTTCCCTCCTGTAATGACACAAATATAACTCTGAGCATCTCATCTGCTCACAATGCACACTACATTGAAATGATCACTTAAATTGCTATTCTAACAACTTATTTACATGGCAACACACAAACACAGGTTCAATTGTCATTAACAGCATAATTTGTATTAAGAATGATTCATCTCACCTCTTAAATTGATTCCTCTTCAATATTACCTGCCATGGATTTGGTCCTCTCCACGACTATTTGTCCAATAACTTTGGTTATAACAATCAACTTTTCATAGTTAGTTATGAATTAGTTAGTTTGGTTAGTTATTAGTTTGTCATCAAACCACATGCCCCCAAACACACTTGGCTTTAAAGTTTGCCTCACCCAACAAACATTTTCATAATTATTGTACATATTTACATGAGCTCATTTCGGTCAAGTCAATTCAACAAGTCCAGTCAGCAGTCTTTCAAGTCAGAATACCTCCCTCTGATCATCACTTCCCTGTGGTGTCGCCATCTCTCCAAGTCTCTCCAATCATGTTAAGCACTGCATTTAGATCCATCTCCTTTCCACTTCCAATCACTGCATTCATCTCGTGCCCATTATGACATTCATCCGACATGACTTCTAATATTTCTTTTATTGTACCTTCCTCTGATCATTTGTAATAGAAACGTTATAATAGACTACTTTTAACCTACGATACTTTCAATCTATCGTACAGAAGATTGCAGTTGTTCCTGCTGGACGCAGTTAACCTCCTCAGGCTTTGAGAAAGTACCTTCGCTGTATAAACAAACACCTATTATTCTTTTGTTTTGTCAAGCCCCCTGGCTCAGCAGCCCTCCAGCTATTGTCTCCCAGTCAACTAGTGTCTGTTTGCACCTTATCACTATAATCACACTTCTATTAAGTGCAAATTTCACTGCATCTTGATTTCTTGCGAGACACATGGCTTGTATATTTTTTTTAATTTTGAGACTACTTATCAGACTAACGGTAATAATGATAGATTTGGAAAGTAGTAAATGTCTGCAAATCAAATTAACTTTATAATGTTATTCTAAATGTTTGTTCAGAAAACGACTTCTCTTATTTTCCTCAGGCAGTGAATGAGCCATTCAGGCCATTTGCATATAAACATGCAATTTGGGCAACAAAGTCACCTCTGCTCCTTTTAACTCTCTGTAACAGATTTAAGCAGACAATTATAGTTAGTCATTGCAATCACAAATAATGGAACATCTTTCTATTAAGATTAATCTCACAGTTACTCTAAGGTACTTTTTTCTAAATAAGAGTGATTTTTGCTCAATCTTACCTCCCTCAGGATGTTGATTTGCCAGATCTTTCCATCAGCATTGTTTCAGACCATGTCTCTTTCATAATGTAAATTTACCTCCAGTGGCTTCTTCTCATCCTGCACATGGCCCTTTGATCTTTTATCAAAGTCTATTTTGCCTCTAGTACCCCCTATGGCTAAAGTGACACCTTCTCAGGCCAGAGTTTAGTGAGCCATCTGTTGTGCCCCAAATACTATCTAATCCCACATGTTTACAATTGGGTGGGGTTGGGAACCATGCAAGACCCCCTTAATGAATATCCCATAAAGTGTAAAGATTTATAAGAAAAGTTATAAGAACAATTTAGTACAAATGTATTTTCCTAAGACCATTGGGTTATTATAATCTTTCTGTACTCCATTCAAGTTAATAGATTTCCCCCAATAGCCTACAATATGCACTTGAGTCCTTCTCCAATCCATTCACACAGTCCACAGTCCAGTCCAACATTCCCTTCTTTTCCCCCTCTGAAAATTTGGATTTTTCCATATTTTCAATTTGTCTCTCCCTGCAACAGAAATGGTTATTCATAAATATTATTTACAAGGTACCGGTTTCATATTCAACGAGTATGGTATGATATGTCAATTTTCTTCCAAACAGGAGACAGGAGATAACAGCTCCTATCTAATCTCTTTGAAGTCAGTCCTGTTCTCCCCGGGTCCTAAATGTCTTTGTTCTCTCTCCAGGCCTCATGGTGTGACCTCAGGTCATTAGCCAAACAATAGTCTTCATGCATTTACCTCCTCTCCTCCACCAGGGTAACCCACTCTATATAGTTGTCTTTTGAATAAGGTGAACTTTTGATTTCATTTGGAGAAATCACTCTCAAAGTTTACATGTCTATTATTTTAGCTAATGGAGCAATGCTTTGGTCACATCTAATACAATTTTAATCTAATTAAATTTAACATTCAATCAAGGGTTACAACCTATGGATTTAACTTGCCCCATTCTTAACTTCAATGATCGCTTCTTAACTGAGCTTCTCCTTTGTCTGCAAAGCCGTCACCAAATGCTCTCCCAACCCCCCTCAGGTCATGAATATAAATGCCATGACTGCAGAGAAGGTGACTATTTAGATCCTTACCTTTGGTGACTTACATGCAAAGCTATAGTCATGCTGGAAATTTAATTTGGAATGTTCTCTCCTTAAGGAAATTAGGAAATAATGTTTTCATTAAGCCTTGTTGCAACTATTATTGTGACTTCATGCTCTTTCGTTGCATATCCACCTCTCATTCCCCGATCCTGCTTTCAACAGAAAATAGAGTTTCATGTTAATGATCTTTAAAGACAATACATTATATCCATCATTGCACTGTGGACTAACCATTTTGCATAATTTTGTAACATTGTTTTACATTTCATAGCTTACTATCAATTTGATTAACTCATCTCATATCAAACAACTCACATAATATATTCAATACAATAAAATAAAAGGTAAAAGATTAAGGCCTTCATTCAATCTCATTCCACACAACCCCGGCGCCACAAACTGACACATTAAAGTTATCACTGTTAAAACATTAAATCAAATTACTTGACATTCATATCTTTCCAATTTTCTTGCTAAAGCTGATCCGTATGGTATTCAAACTTTATTGGAATCTGTGTTTTATTTCTATGGTACGGTCAGACGATTGAAGAACAGGACGCTGGGAGCCCCTCCTCCCTTTGCCCCTAGGAGGAGGCCTAGATGGCTGCCTCTGCCTATTGTCATTTAAACAATCACGAGCCCAGTGTCCCGTCCTCCCACAGACAAAACAACAGTCCTTTCTCTTGCTGCTTGCTGGCCCCCTCCTGTGACCTTTCTCTGTCCCTCTCCTCTGGTCATCCTGCTGCCATGCATTTGCATAGTAAAGGCTCTGTCGTCTCTGACATGCACTCTGTCCTGCTATTTTAATGGTGATAAGTTGAACATCCATAAAGTCTGATGTTTCCCAGTTGATCATAACTGCTTTCAGATGCCTAGAAAGGCGGGGTTCCAGGTTATTCACAAAGCACTGAACTTGAAATGGCATGCCCTGTCCCTTTCCTAGTGTATTATTGATATCCCAGACTTTTTCAAATCTCTGTATATATTCTATTACTGATTCTGCTGTATTTTGTTTACATTGGGTGATTTTAGATATACAAGCATTCCTTTTAATATACCTATCAATAGCGGCCCCTAATCGTGCTATACAAGACTCTCTCGTATCTGTAGGTGTCCAGCTGTCAATACTTGGAATCTCCATGTCTGTCAGCATGTTGTCATATTTATTCAGAAACATTGCAGTAATTACCTGTTGTAAATCGTCCGGAGTGGGATTATAACAATGGCACATAGTGTGCAATTTTGCCATAAATTCTGTGGGATTTTTATCAGGTGAAGGGAAGTTGTTAACTATGCTATGTAACTCGGCGGCTGTCCATGGTTTTTGACAGTTTTGTTGTTCATTATCTAAAGTTAATTTGTCTAACTCTTTCCTGCAAGCATCCTCTGGCGTGACCCTACCCCCACTCAGTGGAGTACCTGTCTCCTCCTTTGTCTTGCGAGAAGCCACACGGCTGAGTTTAGCTCCCATTTCAATACACACGTGACACTTTCTCCCTGTTAAACTATTTTTCTCTCTGCTTGTCTGGAATCAGCCCAGTCAACCAAATTTCACACACACACACACACAGTTTGCAAACACACCACACATTCATGGACAGTCCTACACACGTGCACTTATACAAATATGCTATTATCTATCCCAATCTAGATCAGTTCCTATATCCCAAATAATCCTATTGTGAGCATTATAAAACTCCCTAAGTTGCCTCTCAATCAAATTTAATCAATATTTTAACCCCAAGTTTCTAGATCCCAAATCTAATTTACAAACCCCGAGTCTGTCTATTACAGATCCCTCCTCTGAGGTTCAAATCTTTCAATTTTCCAGGAGATCAATGGGCACATTAGGCTCTCAGACACATACCCAAGACTGACCACTTCTCAAAAATGATTCAGAACTTTTGTTTGAATTATGTACGTTCAGTTGTCTGTCTGCCTCCATCTGATTCAATTTGGATCGAATATGAATATCTTATCAGCGTGCAGTTTCCAAAATCTCTCCCGTCTATGCTGGGCCCTGTTCCAGGCACCCTCATTCGCTTCTCCCTCAGTACTCTTCGAGTCACTAGGTCAGCGTCTAATTCATTTATTTATATCGCGCGCGGTTCCAATCCTGGCAGTCGGGCAATCAACGACTTCTTTTGTTAATTTTCCAGGCTTCAATACAGATTATCGATGTATTGAACATCTAACTCCCAAAGTTCTTATCAAAATAATCTACCTCCCAAAGTTATCACATCCCAAATGCTTAATAATAATTCCCTGAGGCTTACAAACACAAATAGCTCACACACAAAACCAATTAGACTGAAATTACATCCTAGATATCTTCTTTCACAATCAACCGCAGACTTTTAAAAGCAAATAGGCACTTACCCTAAATTTTATCCATCTCTGTCCGTCTGTCTCCTCGAAGCAGTGAGCAGGCCTCAAATTAGGCCTCCTTTGTCGACTGTGTTTTTTCACTGCTCCCAGGCGGCAAACACTTCACACGTCCCTCCTCCGGACCGGATTTCGGCACCATACTGTCGTAAGAATTTTCCTACTTACTAAATAACCAACTCTATTTGCTTAAAAGAATCCATGATTTATTATACATGTGCGCACATGGAAGTATCCTTCTACATCTCGTATCTCGTAGCTGTAATACTTCCGGTTCTCAGGTTGCACAATCTATTTAAATGACCAAGAAGGAGGAGGAGACTATTAACATACAAGGGAGGAGTTTACTAAACCACTCCTTCTACATTAATTTTGGATTATCTTACGACAGTGTCCAGCTGATGGTGGTGCGCTGGTCTGGACTAAAGTCCAGGTTCATCCCATTGACTCAATGTGCTGCTGCTTTCACCTTCTGCAGGTCCCACTGTCACATCATCTCACCTGAAGTGACTGCTTGCTACAGTTATTGAGCTTGACTTTGGTGGCATGGAGCTTTCCTTGTCTGTGGTGCTGAAGTTGCATTAGATCTTTGTCTCTCAAACCAAAATCATGAATATTTCTGATATGAATTTGTCCAGAGTTCCATGACTGTATTGTAGCTAGAGAGATAAAACTATGATCACAAGACCTTCGACCTTCTACCATAAGTTCAAAAGTGAGACTTCCCCTATAGCAACCACAGGGAGAACTGAAGGCAATAGCCTCAGCAAAAGCGGGTAAAAACGGGAAGCGTGCAGACACTGATTCAGCTGAAGAAATCACCCAGAATGATTCAGGCGTTGACCGTTATTGGTGAGAACTGTTAGAGATCTCACAGAGGCAGACAGCCGCTGGACGAGTGCTTCTCGTCATCAGCTTGTTATCCGGTTAGAAACCTATATGCTGCTACATGTCCAATTGATGTAGATAGGCTAACCTGGCCACTTGTTACTGTAAATTAGAGCTGATCTGGGACACTGGCGTAGCCAGACTTGGCTCATTGGGTGTGCCACAGGAAGACAGGGTGTGCCACAGGAAGACAGGGTATGCCAGGGGGCGGACCAAAAAAATCTGCCTTTTCAAGCCAGATTTAGAGGAATATTAAGATAGGACCATATAACCATAACCATAAATGTTTGCTCCTTTTCGCACTCATTATTAGCAGATAGAAGCAATCAATTAAATTGTATTTTTTGGCAACATGTAAAACCACTTTGGTATGTCAAAAAAGTCTCACCTACTATTTCCAAAGAGTGTTCTAGTCGGGAAATAACGCAAGTTTGGTTGGCATGCAGGTTCGTCTACTGCAGAGAGATCTGTAGCGCTAGTGTCCTCTGGCCCTCCTGCTGCACAAACCATCGGTGTGTTTTTGGCTGCGTCCCCCCGCTGTTATTAACGCCATTGTTTCGGCTGCATCATCTTCATCATCGTCTGTCTCTCCACTGTCCACGCAGAAAATCCAGTTGACTCAAACAGCACAGCTGATCGTGTGTCGAGAGCAACTCTAAACTTCAAGCACAAAATCATTGTTACTTATACAGAAATGAAGGGAAGAGAAGCTGCTTTGGGGCAGTGGCGGCCTAAAGGTTAGAGAAGCGAGCTTGTGACCGGAAGGTCGTCGGCCCAATCCCCGGGACCGGTGGGATAAATCTGGGTGGGGAAAGTGAAAAGGCAGCTCTTGCCACCCTCCCTCATTACCACCACTGAGGTGCCCTTGAGCAAGGCCCTTGACCCTAACCGCTCCAGTGGAGCTGATCAGTGGCCAGCAGATCAGACTGTGGTTGTACTGGTCAGCTTCCAGGTATGAATGTGTGTGTGAATGTGAACAGGGCACTCCTGAAAAAGAGAGCATTGCTCTCAGTGAGACTCCCCCTGTATTAAAAAAAAGGTAAAAAACAACAACAACAACAACAACAACAGGAAACACAGCTTATTTGGGCATTATCAACGGGTGGTACATGTCAGAGTGATTAAAATACATGTGACCGTCTGGTCAATTTATAATTAAAGAATCAGACCTGTCTGACCCTCTGAAAGAGGAAGTTCAAAGCTACTGTAGACTCAAAGTGAAACTCAAAGTTAACAGTCATCAGTTATGAAAACAGATGGCTTTCCTGTTTCAGTAACGACAGTAGACAGGGAAAAGAGAACTTTCTCTTATGTCAAACATGCAGTAATAATTGAACATATAATTATAACAATGTACATGTATGATTAAATATCTAACAATGTAGGTGAATTTGTAGACTGTCAACAACTGTTTTCACTTTACTTGGGTTAGTCCAAATTAAAATCTACAGATTAAACGTGCTCCTCTTTTAATGAACGCACAATGCGTTTAAACGTTGGTGGCGTCTGTGGTTTTTGGAGGAGCGCTGTGGGCGTTTTTAAGCTGAAAAAAGTTGAACATTAGAGGAAAAGCGCGCTGCTCATCTTTCCACTCGTACCTTTTCTCCTCCCGAGGGATCCTCAACGTCCGCTGCTGCCAGAATTGGCAATAATCTGGCTTTGATGTTGACAGTGAACAACATCAAACAGACAAAACTAGCTGGCTACCGTCCTTGTGGTCGTTGTGTTCTGATCTGTACTGCACGCGAAAACGGAGCACAAAAAAACACTCCGTGCGCTGTTTCTCAACATGATTTTCATATCGTTCTGACTGAAAAAAAATGCGCTTTTGGTGTGAATGTCCCCTTAGGCCTCCAGCTATTGTAAGTAACAAATTATAAAATGTAGTTTTAAACATTTCTTCCACTGTTCTCAGGTGTGCCAAGGCAAAAAAATTATCACTGTAAGCAGAGTATTGATCACTATAAGTGAATTATTTGCTTTGTGGAGAGGGTGGGTGGGGTTGTTGTAGATCTAGATTGCCATTTTGCTTATTGATTGAGAGAATAAGTCCTGGAGCCTGGAGTTTGGCATTTGTGTCCAGTGATCTTGCTGGACTGATTCACAACCTGTCAGTCTGCATTCAGTAGCCTACTATGTAATTGCTTAATCAGTAGGCCTCCCTGCTCAACTGTCTTTCCTTTTCCTTTTCCTCATCCTCTTTTTTCTTTTTTGACTTCCAGATAACTTCTTCATTGTTCTTCTTTCACTTTCAATTCAAGAGAAAGTACATGAATCATGCAAGTTTGATGGGAACCATTCCCGCCAAACGTGCATGATTCATATACATTCTCTGGAATGTATGTTTCATTTTCAATCCAAGCGAATGTACATGAATCATACGAGTATGACGGCAATGACATGGGGCCTCTTTAGGGGGGTTTCAATGTCATTGCAAATCGTCCATTGGTTGTTTATGTAAACGGTCACTGCTGTGGAGTAAAGTTTCTCAGCCATCGGGGGCATTGCCTGTTCACAAGCTGCGCCTCTGGGGGGGGTGGGAATGGGGGCAAATATCAATGTGATAGGCTTACAATGAAGGTATGTGGGGGTGAGAGGTGATGTGATGCTATGCTATTGGCTAAATGAGACCAGGAGGCAAACACCTGATTATTCAATTGACCTATCGCTAAGTCCCGCCCTGAACGCAGACGAGCAAATCACAGCGCGTTTCATACAGTTATAAGTAGAAAACAATGGTCAAACAATGTGCATGGGGGTAAATGCAACATTACAACAACATCCAGGCAATGGATAATAATAAATTAGTAAACGTAGATCCACTCACATCCACAATGCTGCTGTTTTGGACGTTAAATCTGCAATCGTGGTGACAGCGAGATTAATCTTCCCCCTCATTTGCCTTCCATGATCCAAAGGTAACATGAAATCATCAAATCATCATGCAGAAAGTCTGCAAAAGAAAATGCTGAATTATGGGAGTTTCCAGCCATTACGTTATGCGCATAATGGAGTTGTTGAAGAGGAGGCGCATTGATTGATGTAATAAAACATCGCCAGACACCAGTCAAACCCTAAAACGAAGGAATTAATCCCGCTATGAAAAACATCTACACTATTAGTTTCTTGATTATACTGTACAGAGGTAGGCCTACATAAAATAGATTACCAGGCGCCACTCTTCAATTCAGCATATAATCCATGGAGAGGTTACTCTAAGTGAATAAAATGTCAGTTCTGGATGTCAGTCACCTGTTATTCCCACTGGTTATCTCGCTGTCTTCCTGTGTTAAAAGTGCATGTTTTTGAACAGAGTTTTATCGCATTTCTTTTTATCGATAGCTTTAAATGTTGTACATCGCCCTCCATGGCATAGTGAAGTACTTTCTGATGGCTTCTAGACGATATCAGGCCTCAAAAAGTTGTTTAGAGCCTCTTGGGATATAACTTTGACAGTAACGGCTGCCATTTATTCTAGTCAGCGTGCCCTGTGTTTGTCCGAGTGAGCACGGGGGGTGGGGCTTAGCGATAGGTCAATTGAAGCCTGGAAGTTGACAGGCTATTTTAAGCATGTCAGCAGATTTGAAGGGGTGGAGAAATAAGAAGTGAACTGAGGAAGTGTAAAGTGCATATTATAGTCTTCCTGACTGAACTTACGTGAGAACTTCATTCTTCAGCGGTTGCACACTCAGTTACACCCAGACACACATATAGTAGCTGATGATTGAGACAGAAGATGGAGATGCCTGAGCATGATCACATCTACGCCAACAAAGATTGTCTGGGACAAGAGGAGCGTCTAAGAGAGAGGGATGAGAGAGCCTTATTCACACCTGGAGGGAGCGACTATAGGTGGAGTGACCCCAGATCAAATACACAGAAAACACCACATCAGCCTAGGGTGACACACCAGCCTGGTGAGTAACACACCCACACAAACAGGGGGCGCCGCCAGGGATTTCGGGCCATCATGAAAAGATATCACATTGGGCTAAAATAATAACAAAATAAATTGGGCCGTTTGAAGCTAATTTTAAATTAAATTTAGGATTAGGCTGATGTCATAATTCAGTCTTACCCTTCTGGCTCTCCCCAGATCGGCAGAGGGTGGAGCAGCAACCAGGATAAATACATTTAGATTTGCACTAATGGGCGGAAAAAATGCTATAAAAAATCTGGAAAAAAATAAAAACAAAAAACTAAATTATTCAGTCTTATCCATCAATATTTTTGCTCCTTTTCTCATTCACTTCCATGCCACCACCTGCTCTCCCTGCCTGCCCTGTTGAATGATCATGCTCTCTCTCTCTCTCTCTCTCCTTCTTTGCTCTGACACCAGAGTGAACAACGAAATACTATCAGTAAACTCGTGACTAGAATTGATACACATATGGAGACCGCAGGAGTCTGTTATTAGTATTAGACTTGCAATGTCATTATTCGTAATGTCGTAATAACAATATTTGCTCATTTTATACCTTACCTCCATACACCACTCCGCAGTAGTCAACAAAAGTTAAATAATATTCACTAAAGATGGCAGAACATGGACAAATGTTGGCAAGAAACTCATCCTGAAGGAATGGAAACCCCCCTCCTCACCTTCTTTTCGAATGTGGTTGACAGACATTACCTCGGTTACGGATGGAGAGACTTAGGTTCCTGAGGACCAACTCACTTAAAAAATTCTCGGCCATCTGGGACCTGTTCCTGGCCTACCTTGATGATGTTAGGGCTGGGGTGACAGTAGCCGCAAAACGCGACTATTTCACTCGAGTACCTCTCCCATCATAGTCGCGCTCGCCCGACCCCTTTATCGAGGGAAAGTTGCACATTTAGCGATCTACAAGCTTCAAACATGCACCAATCACTAATATAAACTACGCACCTTGTTGCCACGGATGTTGTCGAGCAGGCCGCGCTGAGGCCGCGCTTTGTTAACTCGTATTTTAAGAAAGTTTGGGTTATTTGTGTGTCCGGAAACATTATTTTCCCTTCTCCAACGACTCTTCTTCTTTTTTGCTGCTCACCGGTTCAACTGCTCAACTGCGCCACCGCATCATGGGGTATTACATCATGTGTCAAGTATGGGGTTTGCCCTGTGTCGTTCTGTCAGTCACAGGTTTCTGTTGGGTGGCGCAGTTGAGCAGTTGAACCGGTGAGCAGCAAAAAAGAAGAAGAGTCGTTGGAGAAGGGAAAATAATGTTTCCGGACACACAAATAACCCAAACTTTCTTAAAATACGAGTTAACAAAGCGCGGCCTCAGCGCGGCCTGCTCGACAACATCCGTGGCAACAAGGTGCGTAGTTTATATTAGTGATTGGTGCATGTTTGAAGCTTGTAGATCGCTAAATGTGCAACTTTCCCTCGATAAAGGGGTCGGGCGAGCGCGACTATGATGGGAGAGGTACTCGAGTGAAATAGTCGCGTTTTGCAGCTAGGGTGACAGGTGACTCGCCTGGCTGGTTGCTCGTGGGCCCCTTGCGTGGGATCCCTTAGACAATATCTCATTATAAGTAACATATATACATTATAAGTAACGCTATAGCTACATAAGCACCTTAAGCGGCTTGTAGCACCACGTTGTAACATTGAATGTTGATAATGTTGGGTTTTTTTTCTGTGTGTGGCCTGTTCGTGTGTTTTGTTTGTGTACTGCTCAGAAAAAATTTAAATAAAATATTGAGGGGAAAAAATGGCAGGACACTTCTCTGCGATTCAGGCAATACAGACTACACCCACCTTTCTTCTTTTTGAAAAATGGAGTGACAAACTGTCGCCCTTTCTTTGATCTCTCGTCTTTCCTTTTTTGGCTTTAGCACGCTGCTGCCTGCTCCTGCTGCTCTCACCGCGCTTCTGTCTAGGAGGCTTCATGTGGTAGTCAGGAGTCAGGACCGAACCATTTAATGAAAAACGAAGGGGGCGGGGCATTGCGCAATACAGAGGGTGTCAGAGGGTGATGAGTATTATTTTGCCAAAACAAAAGAAGAAAATAAAAAGAAACCATTCGTTTTATTAGTACATTATGAATAAAATATTCTAATGATGACAGGTTAATATTGAAAAAAATCCCTACCGTTGATTTTTTTTTAGGGCCCTATATTTATATATTTGGAACTCTGGGCGCAGCGCAAAAGTGGCAAAATCGAGCTGTGCGTGTCGGGCAGCGCTGCCATCTAGTTGAGCAGCGCTGCTTGTGTAGGGGGCTTCAGAATTGTGCTAATCACCCCCCCCCATATGCCCATATCCTAAGTGTTTCTTCTGTATTTTGGATTTAGGATGGTTAGCTGGTGTTATCCATCCAGTGACCCAGCCCTGCAGGGTGACTGCAGTGTGTCTGCTGCTGATGTGTCTTCTCCTCCTGGCTGGCCTTATAGGCGTTGTGCTCCACAGTGAGTCATTCCCTCCCTCTATCACACATTAGATTTGCCCTCTTCGGCATTTGTAATTTTGTCTCTACCTAAATTTAACCACTGTTTTGGATTTCCTGTGCAGATACAAAGGCTGGTGGCAGATTAGAAGAGAAGCTCTCAAGACTAGAAGAGAGCCTCTCAAGGTGCAACTCCACATGCTTCGCAGACAGAAGCAAACTGCAGATCCTCAACAAGACCTGGGCTGAAAACGGAAACACTTTGTTTGAGCTCAGTGAGTGTGTGTGTGTGTGTGTGACGTGTGTGTGTGTGTGTGTGTGTGTGTGTGTGTGTGTGTGTGTGTGTGTGTGTGTGTGTGTGTGTGTGTGTGTGTGTGTGTGTGTGTGTGTGTGTGTGTTTACATTCATGAACATTTCTGTCAGGACCACTACACTTAATATTAGTCAATATTAATTAATAGCTATATGCAATATTTATATTTGGCAGTATGGCTCTGTTCTAGGAGCTCCCTGCACTTCCATGTGCTTACATGGAAAGCCTATAACAGGGAGAGCAGCAGCAACTTCTGGGAGCTTCCTGTGCTTCCATGTGTTACATGGACAGCCTGAGTCAGTAAGAGCAGCAGCAAAGACCCCCCAAAACAACCAGGCAAACCTCCCTGGCTCTCCATGTACTTACATGGAAGAACCAGCAGGAGGAGCTAGCTGAACACAACTTAAGAAGGAAAGCCTCTTAGACTGAAATGATAGAGAGGCAAAGTGACCGCCTACTTCCTGCTTCAGCACTGTACCAGAGATTTCTATCCACCATTTATTTTCCAATAGACATTTTGTCAAATGCTTATAAAAATAGTTTTACTTGGTCAAACCAAACTGTTCAGCTATATTTAGAATCGGAAGAGACCATAGAACATTTCACTGGGAACAAAACTTTAGAAAATATATAATAATATATAATATATAATATATATAATATTTTCTTTAAATCTGCAATTTTTTTACGTTTTGGGCCCAGTGAAATGTTATGCGGCCTCTCCTGTCTCTAAATATATCTGAACCGTTTGGTTTGAACCAGTAAAACTATTTTTATAAGCATTTTACAAAATGTCTATGGGAAAGTAAATGGCAGATGAAAATCTCTGGTACAGTGCTGAAGCAGGAAGTAGGCGGTCACTTTGCCTCTCTATAGCAGTGAAGGGCGGATCGATTTGTGTGCATGAGCATTAGTGCTTGTATTTGGTGCTCATAAGATCCTCTTCTCTTGCAGAGCGTCTCTGTCAAGCTGATGGAGGATGTCGCGTATTCGGCAACAGCTTTTACTACATTTCTACTAATGAAAAGAGCTGGGAGGACAGCAGGCAGGACTGCATACAGAGAGGAGCACACCTGGTCATCATAAACACTCTAGAAGAACAGGTAAAGAGAAAAGTGGCAACACGTGTTTCCCCGAAGTTGCTGTTTGAATGTAAAAATCTCTTTAGAGTATTTCATTGGATAAAATTTTATTAAAACGCTCATATTCCAAACGTTGTTTGAGTGATGTAATTTGTCTTTGAAACAATCCAACAGAAATTCATCAATTCCTTGAACAAGAAAATGTGGATTGGTTTGAGTGACCGGGATTCGGAGGGAATCTGGAAATGGGTGGATGGTAAACTTCTGAACAGCGCAGCCACAGGGTAAGACATTCATTCTTCAGTCCTATTTAACAGTAAACAGTCAACAGGTTATGGCCTGATAATGATAATCCATTGTGCATCTTATTTTCCATCAAGTAGCCTACAGTTGACTCTTTTCTTTTTTTAAACAGGTTCTGGAACACAGGCCAGCCCAATGGAGTCTACCAAGGTGAAAAGGCGGACTGTATCCACACAAATTTTCATCAAGAACTAAACAGCTGGAATGATTGCAGATGTGACTTAGCGCAAAACTGGGTCTGCGAAAAAGTGATTGACTTCTAACATTGTGTCATCTTAAATGAAAAAATGTGACTTCAACCCCGCACACCAAGGTTGTCATTGTCATTCACACAGAGAACGTGAAATCTCCTTAAAGGAACACTCCGCCCATTTTCAACCAGCTTTGTATCATTAGAACATCAGTAGTATATCAGAAAACTGTAAACGGTTTTGAAGTCTGTCATTTAATTTGACAGTTATTGAGTGTTAAAGTGTGGACTGGTCCACACCAACTCAAATGAATAACTCAGCAACTCTCAATAACTGTCAAAACTATTCATAATTCATCTAGTTTGAAAGTTATTGAGAGTTGATTTGAGTTAATGAGTTATTAATTTGATAATACTGTTCCTTTAAGGGATTGTCTTTTATTCTTTGTAAAGTACTTTGTCATCGATTTCTTTGTCATAGCTTCAGAACAGGAATGGCTGTTGGGACCAGGATCAGTATTTGTTAAGCATCCAGTAGAAGTGGAGTTTTACCAGCGCCTCTTTTCCACAGTCTCAACTCAGGACTTAAAAAGTGAATTTTGTTAGCAAGATTAGATTGTGCAACATCCTGCCTGAGGAACTGAGCTAAAATAAGAGATTAGACTGATTATCTTTAGATTGCTTATCTTTCAAATCACCTCAAATACACGTTCATTGATCTACTGTAGTTTTGCAGGTTTTTCATTTTCTTGTCGTGTTTTTATTTTTGTAATTTCTTTTAAACAATTTGTAACTCCTTTGTATATTTTACAATTCCTTATTTTATGCCGTATGATAAACTACATTGCAAACTTTGCTTTTATAAGAGAACAAGGAGAGAAGTGTGCTATATAAATCAAATGTATTTTGCCAACTTATTCTGTATTAAGAAATAAAATGTTTTTAGAAACAATAGATGGTCTTGATTAAGCATGCTCACAGCTGCTCTTTTACAAAAACAAATGAGCCAATCTGTGTGAGAACAAACAGAAGTGAACCTGTTCACTTAGGTTTGTGAGCAGGGCGATGCCTCAACCACTCCTCTAACAACTGGCAACCCTGGTAAGGTTACTTATACCTGGTGACCCCTTTCTGCTCTGTTTGTCTCAGATCTCTCGACCCACCGTCACTTCCCTTTCATCCATCCACCTTCCTACCTCATCCCTTCATCCATTCATCCTCACATCCATCATTCCTTCTTACGTAATCCGGTGCATAGCTCTCTCACGTCTCATTCTAGGTTCCCGTCCTTCAGCACGTCCTCCGGACCCAGACCAGCCTAACAGATGACATCCTCCTCCATCTTCACATCATTATACACACATACGCACATCTGACCATCTTTAATCTTTCAGCGATATATTGTTGTCTTGTGGTCCTTGCTACTAAACCAGCTTTCATTTGATCAAGCCCAGGAAATACTTTCACTAAAAGTCTGTTTTAGTACAGCAGCAACTTTAGCAGATCAGTCTCACTTGATTGTGCAAATGATATGGGAACTCTAAAAAGATTGTTCATTAACAATTTCTAAATTTATTTATGAATGCATGCCTAGGTTTCAAATGAAGAGCAGGTTTACAATGCCAGGTAGTTTATGCATCTCACATCAATTAGAACTTTAAAAATAATATCTTAACTTTACCTCACTGCCACAATGAGTGTTTCCTGTTAAAGCTGCTTCTTGTGAGCTGGGTGATTGGGTCAGGGGGCCCTGAGGCAGAGCCTGATTCATGATGCTGTCACTATCTTTACATTGACTGCCCTGCTGTCAAAGGGCTTAGTCATTTATATCAGTCACCTATAATACTGCCTATATGTAAGCTTGCTTTGTAGTGTAGCATTGTAGTGCAGGTTGGGCCGGGTATTTCTATGAAATGCCTATGCTTCTATGAAACCACCAGTCACATGTTTATCACACTTCTGTGTTTCTCTGAGAGCTGTAGCACAGAGAGGTGTGATAATGCCTATATGCTGCTATGAAACCTCATCCTGTTTAACACATCTCTTCGTTTGTCTGTATTCTTCACTGGTTCACTCACTCACACCCAGACACTCACAGTAGCTGATGATTGAGACAGAAGATGGAGATGTCTGAGCACGATCACATCTACGACAACGAAGATTGTCTGGAAAAAAAGGAGCGTCTAAGAGAGAGGGATGAGAGAGCCTTATTCACACCTGGAAGGAGCGACGAGGTGGAGGAGAGCGTAGTGGACCACTATGAAAGTTTAGACAACTTGGCGAGGGTAGTGAACTTCTATGACAGTTTAGGCAAGCATGAGGGTCGCAATCCCAGATTAAATACAGAGAACACACCACATCAGCAGCCTGGTGAGTAACACATCCACACACATATGAAAATATATCACATCGGGCCCCACCAAAAATAAATAAATAAATTCAACCCAGTCTCCAAAAAATTGTAAAATAGTAACGTTTTGGACCAACGTTGCTATGTTACAATTTCAGCTCCAAAATTGTAAAATGGTAAGGTTTTTTTTTCGGGGGTCTCCGACCCCACGGACCCCACGGACCCCTCTAACCTCTCCCAGACCCTAACCCTAATTATGGTTTGTGAGGGGGAAATGACAGATCGGTACCTATTTTTTACGTCATTGATATTCCTTATTGAACTTTGTTGCAGTACCGCCCAAAATCAGCCAGGGGACGACGTTGGCAACAAACTACAGTTAGCAGAGGAGAAGAAGAAAGTCCAGGGGGCGCTCTTGAGAATAAAATACGGTTCAAAGATAGGATTATTGTAAGAGAAGAAGAAGCGTGTCATGGTGTGTGTGTGTGGGGGGGGAGGGGTCTAACAGATGTTGTGCCAGGTCACTTGGAACATTGCTTGAGGGAAATTCCACTGATGGATGGGGGGGGGGGGAGGTATGAGTCACCATCTGAACCAGTTTGAACCGGTTCCTTATCTGTTTGTCCCAAGCTACACTTGGCTACCAGCCACGCTCGACCGCTCGTGCTCCAGCTCCAGCTCCAGTACGAGCTCTACGGCTCGTGCGAGAACACGAGCTCGACCGCTCATGCGAGAACTGGACCTGCACTCGAGCACAAGCTCCACCGCTCTTGCGAGACCGGCACTCGAGCTGCAGCACGAACTCGACCGCTCATGCGAGAACGGCAGTCGAGCTGCAGCTCGATCACAAACTCGACCGCTCGTGCGAGGACATGAGCTTGACCGCTTATGCGAGAATGGCACTCGTGCTGCAGCTCGAGTACGAGCTCCACCGCACGTGCGAGAACGGCACCAGCTCACACAGCATACTCTGATCATTGTTGTACAATATTGTTTTTTATTTTTGTCATTGGTCTCTCGAGCACTCTTGCGTGCCCGGCACCGTTCGCGAGTTGTCGGTGTCCGTGTCTCGAGCTCGAGCACCGCTCATGCGAGAACGGCACTCGTGCTGCAGCTCGAGCACGAGATCCACCGCTCATGCGAGAACGGGACCTGCACTCAAGCACAAGCTCCACCGCTCTCGAGCTGAAATGGCACCAGCTCACACAGCATACTCTGATCATTCTTGTATAATATTGTTTTTTATTTTTGTCATTGGTCTCTCGAGCACTCTTGCATGCCCGTTCGCGAGTTGTCGGTGTTGTCCGTGTCCGTGTCTCGAGCTCGAGCACTAGCTCGACCGCTCATGCGAGGATGGCACTCGTGCTGCAGCTTGCGCGCGAGTTTGACGGCTCAGGCGAGAACACGAACTTGACCGCACATGCAAGAACGGGACCTGCAATCGAGCACAAACTTGACCGCTCATGTGAGAATACGAGCTTGACCGCTCATGCGAGAACGGCACTCGTGCTGCAGCTGGAGCACGAGCTTGACCGCTCATGCGAGAACATGAGCTCGACGGCTCATGCGAGAACAGCGCTCGAGCTGTAGCTCGAGCACACACTTGACCGCTCATGTGAGAACACGAGCTGGGCCGCTCCTTCGAGAACGGCACTCGTGCTGCAGCTTGAGCACGAGCTCGACGCCTCATGCGAGCACACGAGCTCGACCGCTCATGCAAGAACGGGACCTGCACTCGAGCACAAGCTCGACTGCTCGTGCGAGGACACCAGCTCGACAGCTCATGCAAGAACGGCACCTGCGCTCAAGCTCGAGCACGAGCTCGACGGCTCATGCGAGAACACGAGCTCGACCGCTCATGCAAGTACGGGACCTGCACTCGAGCACAAGCTTGACCGCTTGTGCGAGAACACCAGCTCGACCGCTCATGCGAGAACGGCACCTGCGCTCAAGCTCGAGTAAAAGCTCCACCGCTCATGCGAGAACGGCACTCGTGCTGCAGCTCGAGCACGAGCTCCACCGCTCATGCGAGAACGGGACCTGCACTCAAGCACAAGCTCCACCGCTCGTGCGAGACCGGCACTCGAGCTGAAATGGCACCAGCTCACACAGCATACTCTGATCATTCTTGTATAATATTGTTTTTTATTTTTGTCATTGGTCTCTCGAGCACTCTTGCATGCCCGTCCGCGAGTTGTCGGTGTTGTCCCTGTCCGTGTCTCGAGCTCGAGTACTAGCTCGACCGCTCATGCGAGGACGGCACTCGTGCTGCAGCTCGAGCGCGAGTTTGACGGCTCAGGTGAGAACACGAACTTGACCGCACATGCGAGAACGGGACCTGCAATCGAGCACAAGCTCCACCGCTCGTGGGAGACCGGCACTCGAGCTGCAGCACGAACTCGACCGCTCATACGAGAACGGCAGTCGAGCTGCAGCTCGATCACGAGCTTGACCGCTCATGCGAGAACATGAGCTCGACTGCTCATGCAAGAACGGGACCTGCACTCGAGCACAAACTCGACCGCTCATGTGAGAATACGAGCTCGACCGCTCATGCGAGAATGGCACTTGTGCTGCAGCTCGAGCACGAGCTTGACCGCTCATGCGAGAACATGAGCTCGACTGCTCATGCAAGAATGGGACCTGCACTCGAGCACAAGCTCGACCGCTCGTGCGAGGACGACACTCGTGCTGCAGCTCGAGCATGAGCTTGACAGCTCAGAGAACACAAGCTTGACGGCTCGGGCGAGGACACGAGCTCGACCGCTCATGCGAGAACGGGACCTGCACTCGAGCACAAGCTCCACCGCTTGTGCGAGACCGGCACTCGAGCTGCAGCTCGAGCACAAACTCGACCGCTCGTGCGAGAATGGCACTCGAGCTGTAGCTCGATCACAAACTCGACCGGTCGTGCGAGAATGGCACTCGAGCACGAGCTCGACCGCTCATGCGAGACTGGCACTCGAGCTGCAGCTCGATCACGAGCTTGACCGCTCATGCGAGAACATGAGCTCGACTGCTCATGCAAGAACGGGACCTGCACTCGAGCACAAACTTGACCGCTCATGTGAGAATACGAGCTCGACCGCTCATGCGAGAACGGCACTCGTGCTGCAGCTGGAGCACGAGCTTGACCGCTCATGCGAGAACATGAGCTCGACGGCTCATGCGAGAACAGCGCTCGAGCTGTAGCTCGAGCACACACTTGACCGCTCATGTGAGAACACGAGCTGGGCCGCTCCTTCGAGAACGGCACTCGTGCTGCAGCTTGAGCACGAGCTCGACGCCTCATGCGAGCACATGAGCTCGACCGCTCATGCAAGAACGGGACCTGCACTCGAGCACAAGCTCGACTGCTCGTGCGAGGACACCAGCTCGACAGCTCATGCAAGAACGGCACCTGCGCTCAAGCTCGAGCACGAGCTCGGCGGCTCATGCGAGAACACCAGCTCGACCGCTCATGCAAGTACGGGACCTGCACTTGAGCACAAGCTTGACCGCTTGTGCGAGAACACCAGCTCGACCGCTCATGCGAGAACGGCACCTGCGCTCAAGCTCGAGTAAAAGCTCCACCGCTCATGCGAGAACGGCACTCGTGCTGCAGCTCGAGCACGAGCTCCACCGCTCATGCGAGAACGGGACCTGCACTCAAGCACAAGCTCCACCGCTCGTGCGAGACCGGCACTCGAGCTGAAATGGCACCAGCTCACACAGCATACTCTGATCATTCTTGTATAATATTGTTTTTTATTTTTGTCATTGGTCTCTCGAGCACTCTTGCATGCCCGTCCGCGAGTTGTCGGTGTTGTCCGTGTCAGTGTCTCGAGCTCGAGTACTAGCTCGACCGCTCATGCGAGGACGGCACTCGTGCTGCAGCTCGAGCGCGAGTTTGACGGCTCAGGTGAGAACACGAACTTGACCGCACATGCGAGAACGGGACCTGCAATCGAGCACAAGCTCCACCGCTCGTGGGAGACCGGCACTCGAGCTGCAGCACGAACTCGACCGCTCATACGAGAACGGCAGTCGAGCTGCAGCTCGATCACGAGCTTGACCGCTCATGCGAGAACATGAGCTCGACTGCTCATGCAAGAACGGGACCTGCACTCGAGCACAAACTCGACCGCTCATGTGAGAATACGAGCTCGACCGCTCATGCGAGAATGGCACTTGTGCTGCAGCTCGAGCACGAGCTTGACCGCTCATGCGAGAACATGAGCTCGACTGCTCATGCAAGAACGGGACCTGCACTCGAGCACAAACTCGACCGCTCATGTGAGAATACGAGCTCGACCGCTCATGCGAGAATGGCACTTGTGCTGCAGCTCGAGCACGAGCTTGACCGCTCATGCGAGAACATGAGCTCGACTGCTCATGCAAGAATGGGACCTGCACTCGAGCACAAGCTCGACCGCTCGTGCGAGGACGACACTCATGCTGCAGCTCGAGCATGAGCTCGACAGCTCAGAGAACACAAGCTTGACGGCTCGGGCAAGGACACGAGCTCGACCGCTCATGCTAGAACAGGACCTGCACTCGAGCACAAGCTCCACCGCTTGTGCGAGACCGGCACTCGAGCTGCAGCTCGAGCACGAACTCGACCGCTCGTGCGAGAACGGCACTCGAGCTGTAGCTCGATCACGAACTCGACCGGTCGTGCGAGAACGGCACTCGAGCACGAGCTCGACTCCACATGCGAGAATGGTACCAGCACACTCTTGCGTGCCCGGCACCGTTGGCGAGTTCTCAGGGGTGTCCGTGTCTCTAACTTGAGCACCAGCTCGACCGCACATGCGAGAACGGCACTCGTGCTGCATCTCCAGCACGAGCTCGATGGCTCAGGCGAGAACACAACCTCGGCCGCTCATGCAAGAACGGGACCTGCACTCGAGCACAAGCTCGACCGCTCATGCGAGACTGGCACTCGAGCTCCAGCTCCAGCACCAGCTCGACGGCTCATGCGAGAACAGCGCTCGAGCTGTAGCTCGAGCACACACTCGACCGCTCATGTGAGAACACGAGCTGGGCCGCTCCTTCGAGAACGGCACTCGTGCTGCAGCTTGAGCACGAGCTCGACGCCTCATGCGAGAACACGAGCTCGACCGCTCATGCAAGAACGGGACCTGCACTCGAGCACAAGCTCGACCGCTCGTGCGAGGACACCAGCTCGACAGCTCATGCGAGAACGGCACCTGCGCTCAAGCTCGAGCACGAGCTCGACGGCTCATGCGAGAACACAAGCTCGACCGCTCATGCAAGTACAGGACCTGCACTCGAGCACAAGCTTGACCGCTCGTGCGAGAACACCAGCTCGACCGCTCATGCGAGAACGGCACCTGCGCTCAAGCTCGAGTACAAGCTCCACCGCTCGTGCGAGAACGGGACCAGCTCACACAGCATCACAGCATGCTCTGATCATTCTTGTACATTATTGTTTTTTATTTTTGTCATTGGTCTCTCGAGCACTCTTGCGTGCCTGGCACCGTTCGCGAGTTGTCGGTGTTGTTGGTGTCCGTGTCTCGAGCTTGAGCACCAGCTCGACCGCTCATGTGAGAACGGCACCAGCACTCGAGCTCCCACCCGTGAACCCTTGCGCGCCCGGCACCATTTGCAAGATGGATGGGGATTGCATCTTTTTTTCAGATGATTGCATTTTTGTCAGAGGGTGATATTTATGTCAGACGACATTGGTTCTGTCAGAGCGACACAGACTTGTTGATATTCACATGCTTGGCTGGCTACCTAGTGCTGCTTGGTGGAGACAGAAGAGGCCCGTTGTCTGAGGGAGGAGGAGTTTGAGTGTGTATACGTAGCTGTGCCCCTATACAATTTCTGCACTTTGCTAAGCATGGAAGGACTATGAAGAAGGCCACCTGCATGGCTTCAACGTTCGGAAGGAGAACTTCATTAGCTGGGCATGTGTGTGCGTAAAAGCCTGCACCATCGAGAAATTGATACAGCAGCTGGGAATCGGTGCCAATCCCAAATGGGTTGTATCCTCTGATAAGCAGAGAGGACGGAAGCAGCTCCACTGCTCATGCGACAACAGCACTCGAGTCCCACATGTGTTTGTCCGTGTGCGAGAGAGAGAGAGATAGTTTCCTCTTTCTCTGCTGGGAGAGAGCAACAACACAGGGACTGAGAGAGAGGAGAGAGGGCGCGTGTGTGTGCACAAACTCAACTCAATCTCCGGCTCGGGGGTGGTCCTATGACCCTCCACCGACAAGTGGACTCTGCTCTCACCTATGAATGGGAACAGGTCGGACGCCAGCGCCACAGTACTGAACAACAAAGTGTACATCTGCGGTGGTGTAGGTGAGATACCTCCACTACATAATAGTAAGCCGAAGCCTGAGCCCTTGGCCACAGCCGAGTGCTACGACCCAGACACCGCCAGTGGATGAAGATCGCCAGCATGAGCAGTGAGCGTGCCGAATTGGGCGTCATTGCCTACAGACAGTGCGTCTACGCAGTGGGCGGAAAGACGCGCAGCCCTACAACACTGCGCAGCGCCGAGGCCTACGACCCGCTAACCGACGTGTGGAGCGCCGTGCCCAAGATGCGGGATTCACGCAGCGGCTTCGGCATAGGGGTGGTGGACGACGGGAGCACCAAAGAGTGGCACCAAGCCTGCGGGATGGGGGCCATAAGCATAGATATCAGCTGCTGTGTGTGTCTGGAGCATGCTCTACGAATGGACCCTTGTCTAAAGCTTCTCTCTCATAACCATAGATTGTTATAGTCCATTGTCATAGACTGTGTTGCATAGTTGCTCTATTGCTGACAAAAATGTGTTAATGTAAGTCGCTTTGGATAAAAGCGTCTGCCAAATGACGTAATGTAATGTAATGTAATAACCTGTCTAAAGCTTCTCTGTCATAACCTGAAATGTTGTTAAGAATGAAATAAAAACGCATACTCTGATAATGATTGTAGAACATTGTTTTTTCAAAACTTTGAGGAGACCAGAACTTTTATTACAGCAAGGCTGCTGCTCCATGTGTGACAATAAAAATAACTATAATGAAACATTTGTGTTATTAGTTTGGGTACATCGATCTATGCTCGTCTTACACAACACATTGGACCGACCAACACCTTTTACATGGGCGGGCCCCGGCCTGCCCGTGCTACACGACCAGCTGGACCAGGAAGGGGGCGGGGGACAAGGGGCACAGGGGGGAGTGATTCTAAAACGCCCCCTCCCCGTGCTCCTGCTCCTGCATATGTATATCTCTCTCTCTGGCGGCCCCCGGTGGCGTAAGGAATAAGTACGTCCTTATAGTACAATGTATCTCTCTCTGGCACCCCCCGGTGGCCGTAAAGAATAAGTACATCCTTCTAGAAGATTCCAGAAGATTCTATTTTTCTGGTGCCCCCCGGTGACCGTAAGGAATATTTACATCCTTATAGTACAATGTATCTCTCTCTGGCGCCCCCCGTTGGCCACCTTTCCGGAATTCCCCTTTCTTGGAGTGCTATATATAGCCGATATAACAATCTGTCTCTCTCTGGCGCCCCCATTCCTGCTGGCCGGAATGCCTATTTATATATATATATATATATATATATATATATATATATATATATATATATATATATATATAGATCTATGTACATGTACACCATTAGATCCTTATAGTACTATCTATCTATCCATCCATCCTCCTCTCTCTGGCGCCCCCCGGTGGCGATATTATATATAATATATAACTATTATATATATCATATAACAATCCACACCATTAGATCCTCATACTGCTATCTATCCGTCACCCTCTGGCGCCCCCCGGTGGCCGAAATGCGTATTTACATCCACCCCCCCCCCCACCCACATCATGCCACCTTTCCGGAATTCCCCTTTCTTGGAAGGCTATATATAGCCTCAGCCTACATAACAATCTACACCATTAGATCCTCATAGTGCTATCTATCCGTCGCCCTCTGGCACCCCCCGGTGGCCGGAATGCCTATATCTCTCTCTCTGTCTCGCACACAGACAAGCTCGTGTTCGAGCTGCAGCAGGATTGCTGTTCTCGCATGAGCGATCGAGCTGGTGCTCGAGCTCAAGACACGGACACCGACAACACAGACAACTCGCGAATGGTGCCGGGCACGCAAGAGTGCTCGAAACCAATGACAAAAATAAAAAAAACAATATTGTACAAGAATGATCAGAGTATGCTGTGTGAGCTGGTGCCGTTCTCGCACAACCGGTCGAGTTTGTGCGCAATATTCCTCTAGTGATATCTACATCTGTGTGTAAGTGAGTTCATTCTATCTGTGATGATTAACAATAATAAACTAACATCGACAAAGTCAAAGTTGTGTTTTCCTCTTTATTGCAAAATATATCAAAAGCACAATACAGCCGACCGCAGACAGCGAGCTCGGTGATACTGACAAACTCCTGTGCGCCTCAGTCCTCGAACACCACCCCAGGACCACTCCCGAGCCTGAGATTGAGTTGGGTTTGTGCACACACGCGCCCTCTCTCCTCTCTCTCAGTCCCCGTGTTGTTGCTCTCTCCCAGCAGAGAAAGAGGAAACTCTCTCTCTCTTTGTCTCGCACACAGACAAGCTCGTGTTCGAGCTGCAGCACGATTGCCGTCCTTGCATGAGCGGTCGAGCTGGTGCTCGAGCTCAAGACACGGACACCGACAACACAGACAACTCGAGAACGGTGCCGGGCACGCAAAAGTGCTCAAAAGACCAATGACAAAAATAAAAAACAATATTGTACAAGAATGATCAGAGTATGCTGTGTGAGCTGGTGCCGTTCTCGCACGGCAAGCACGGTCGAGTTCGTGCTCGAGCTGTGCGGTGGAGCCGTCGAGTTTGTCGTCGAGTTCTCATGCGAGAGCAGCTCGAGCACGAACTCGACCGGTCGTGCGAGAACGGCACCAGCTCACACAGCATTCTCTGATCATTCTTGTACAATATTGTTTTTTATTTTTGTCATTGGTCTCTCAAGCACTCTTGCGTGCCCGGCACCGTTCCCGAGGTGTCGGTGTTGTCGGTGTCCGTGTCTCGAGCTCGAGCACCAGCTCGACCGCGCGTGCGAGAACGACACTCGTGCTGCCGACCGGAGACAGCGAGCTCGGTGATACTGACAAACTCCTGTGCGCCTCAGTCCTCGAACACCACCACAGGACCACTCCCGAGCCCGAGCTTGAGTTGGGTTTGTGCACACACACGCGCCCTCTCTCCTCTCTCTCAGTCCCCGTGTTGTTGCTCTCTCCCAGCAGAGAAAGAGGAAACTCTCTCTCTCTCTCTCTGTCTCGCACACAGACACGCTCGTGTTCGAGCTGCAGCACGATTGCCATTCTCGCATGAGCGGTCGAGCTGGTGCTCCAGCTCAAGACACGGACACCGACAACACAGACAACTCGAGAACGGTGCCGGGCACGCAAGAGTGCTCAAAAGACCAATGACAAAAATAAAAAATAATATTGTACAAGAATGATCAGAGTATGCTGTGTGAGCTGGTGCCGTTCTCACACGGCAAGCACGGTCGAGTTCGTGCTCGAGCTGGGCGGTGGAGCCGCCGAGTTCGTCGTCGACTTCTCATGCTCGAGCAGCTCGAGCAGGAACACGACCGGTCGTGCGAGAACGGCACCAGCTCACACAGCATTCTCTGATCATTCTTGTACAATATTGTTTTTTAAATTTGTCATTGGTGTCTCGAGCACTCTTGCGTGCCCGGCACCGTTCGCGATGTGTCAGTGTTGTTGGTGTCGGTGTCTCGAGCTCGAGCACCAGCTCGACCGCTCATGTGGGAATGCCACTCGTGCTGCAGCTCGAGCACGAGCTCGACGGCTCGGGCGAGAACACGAGCTCGACAGCTCATGCGAGAACAGCTCGAGGACGATCTGGACGGGTCGTGCGAGAACGGCATTGGCGCTGCAGCTCGAGCATGCGCTCGACTGCTCATGTGAGTACACGGGTTTGACTCTCTCTCAGTCCCCGTGTTGTTGCTCTCTCCCAGCAGAGAAAGAGGAAACTCTCTCTCTCTCTCTCTGTCTCACACACAGACAAGCTCATGTTCGAGCTGCAGCACGATTGCCTGCAACACGCACCCTCTCTCCTCTCTCTCAGTCCCCGTGTTGTTGCTCTCTCCCAGCAGAGAAAGAGGAAACTATCTCTCTCTCTCTCTGGCTCGCACACAGACAAGCTCATGTTCGAGCTGCAGCACGATTGCCTATTCTCGCATGAGCGGTCGAGCTGGTGCTCGAACTCAAGACACGGACACCGACAACACAGACAACTCGAGAACGGTGCCGGGCACGTGCTCAAAAGACCAATGACAAAAATAAAAAACAATATTGTACAATAATGATCAGAGTATGCTGTGTGAGTTGGTGCCGTTCTCGCACGGCAAGCACGGTCGAGTTCGTGCTCGAGCTGTGCGGTGGAGCCGTCGAGTTTGTCGTCGAGTTCTCATGCTCGAGCAGCTCGAGCACGAACACGATCGGTCGTGCGAGAACGGCACCAGCTCATACAGCATTCTCTGATCATTCTTGTACAATATTGTTTTTTAAATTTGTCATTGGTCTCTCGAGCACTCTTGCATGCCTGGCACCGTTCGCGATGTGTCGGTGTTGTCCGTGTCCGTGTCTCGAGCTCGAGCACCAGCTCGACCACTCATGTGAGCACGACACTCGTGCTGCAGCTCGAGCACGAGCTCGACGGCTCGGGCGAGAACACGAGCTCGACAGCTCATGCGAGAACAGTTCGAGGACGATCTTGACGGGTCGTGCGAGAACGGCATTGGCGCTGCAGCTCGAGCATGTGCTCGACTGCTCATGTGAGCACACGGGCTCGACTCTCTCTCAGTCCCCATGTTGTTGCTATCTCCCAGCAGAGAAAGAGGAAACTCTCTCTCTCTCTCTCTGTCTTGCACACAGACAAGCTCGTGTTCGAGCTGCAGCAGGATTGCCGTTCTCGCATGAGCGGTCGAGCTGGTGCTCGAGCTCAAGACACGGACACCGACAACACAGACAACTCGCGAATGGTGCCGGGCATGCAAGAGTGCTCGAAAGACCAATGACAAAAATAAAAAACAATATTGTACTAGAATGATCAGAGTATGCTGTGTGAGCTGGTGCCGTTCTCGCACGGCAAGCACGCTCGAGTTTGTGCACAAGCTGTGCGGTGGAGCCGTCGAGTTCGTCGTCGAGTTCTCATGCTCGAGCAGCACCAGCTCACACAGCATTCTCTGATCATTCTTGTACAATTTTGTTTTTTAAATTTGTCATTGGTCTCTCGAGCACTCTTGCGTGCCCGGCACCGTTCAGGATGTGTTGGTGTTGTCGGTGTCCGTGTCTCGAGCTCGAGCACCAGCTTGACCGCTCATGCGAGAACGACACTCGTGCTGCCGACCGGAGACAGCGAGCTCGGTGATACTGACAAACTCCTGTGCGCCTCAGTCCTCGAACACCACCCCAGGACCACTCCCGAGCCCGAGATTGAGTTGGGTTTGTGAACACACACGCACCCTCTCTCCTCTCTCTCAGTCCCCGTGTTGTTGCTCTCTCCCAGCAGAGAAAGAGGAAACTCTCTCTCTCTCTCTCTGGCTCGCACACAGACAAGCTCATGTTCGAGCTGCAGCACGATTGCCTATTCTCGCATGAGCGGTCGAGCTGGTGCTCGAACTCAAGACACGGACACCGACAACACAGACAACTCGAGAACGGTGCCGGGCACGCAAGAGTGCTCAAAAGACCAATGACAAAAATAAAAAATAATATTGTACAAGAATGATCAGAGTATGCTGTGTGAGCTGGTGCCGTTCTCACACGGCAAGCACGGTCGAGTTCGTGCTCGAGCTGGGCGGTGGAGCCGCCGAGTTCGTCGTCGACTTCTCATGCTCGAGCAGCTCGAGCAGGAACACGACCGGTCGTGCGAGAACGGCACCAGCTCACACAGCATTCTCTGATCATTCTTGTACAATATTGTTTTTTAAATTTGTCATTGGTGTCTCGAGCACTCTTGCGTGCCCGGCACCGTTCGCGATGTGTCAGTGTTGTTGGTGTCGGTGTCTCGAGCTCGAGCACCAGCTCGACCGCTCATGTGGGAATGCCACTCGTGCTGCAGCTCGAGCACGAGCTCGACGGCTCGGGCGAGAACACGAGCTCGACAGCTCATGCGAGAACAGCTCGAGGACGATCTGGACGGGTCGTGCGAGAACGGCATTGGCGCTGCAGCTCGAGCATGCGCTCGACTGCTCATGTGAGTACACGGGTTTGACTCTCTCTCAGTCCCCGTGTTGTTGCTCTCTCCCAGCAGAGAAAGAGGAAACTCTCTCTCTCTCTCTCTGTCTCACACACAGACAAGCTCATGTTCGAGCTGCAGCACGATTGCCTGCAACACGCACCCTCTCTCCTCTCTCTCAGTCCCCGTGTTGTTGCTCTCTCCCAGCAGAGAAAGAGGAAACTATCTCTCTCTCTCTCTGGCTCGCACACAGACAAGCTCATGTTCGAGCTGCAGCACGATTGCCTATTCTCGCATGAGCGGTCGAGCTGGTGCTCGAACTCAAGACACGGACACCGACAACACAGACAACTCGAGAACGGTGCCGGGCACGTGCTCAAAAGACCAATGACAAAAATAAAAAACAATATTGTACAATAATGATCAGAGTATGCTGTGTGAGTTGGTGCCGTTCTCGCACGGCAAGCACGGTCGAGTTCGTGCTCGAGCTGTGCGGTGGAGCCGTCGAGTTTGTCGTCGAGTTCTCATGCTCGAGCAGCTCGAGCACGAACACGATCGGTCGTGCGAGAACGGCACCAGCTCATACAGCATTCTCTGATCATTCTTGTACAATATTGTTTTTTAAATTTGTCATTGGTCTCTCGAGCACTCTTGCATGCCTGGCACCATTCGCGATGTGTCGGTGTTGTCCGTGTCCGTGTCTCGAGCTCGAGCACCAGCTCGACCACTCATGTGAGCACGACACTCGTGCTGCAGCTCGAGCACGAGCTCGACGGCTCGGGCGAGAACACGAGCTCGACAGCTCATGCGAGAACAGTTCGAGGACGATCTTGACGGGTCGTGCGAGAACGGCATTGGCGCTGCAGCTCGAGCATGTGCTCGACTGCTCATGTGAGCACACGGGCTCGACTCTCTCTCAGTCCCCATGTTGTTGCTATCTCCCAGCAGAGAAAGAGGAAACTCTCTCTCTCTCTCTCTGTCTTGCACACAGACAAGCTCGTGTTCGAGCTGCAGCAGGATTGCCGTTCTCGCATGAGCGGTCGAGCTGGTGCTCGAGCTCAAGACACGGACACCGACAACACAGACAACTCGCGAATGGTGCCGGGCATGCAAGAGTGCTCGAAAGACCAATGACAAAAATAAAAAACAATATTGTACTAGAATGATCAGAGTATGCTGTGTGAGCTGGTGCCGTTCTCGCACGGCAAGCACGCTCGAGTTTGTGCACAAGCTGTGCGGTGGAGCCGTCAAGTTCGTCGTCGAGTTCTCATGCTCGAGCAGCACCAGCTCACACAGCATTCTCTGATCATTCTTGTACAATTTTGTTTTTTAAATTTGTCATTGGTCTCTCGAGCACTCTTGCGTGCCCGGCACCGTTCAGGATGTGTTGGTGTTGTCGGTGTCCGTGTCTCGAGCTCGAGCACCAGCTTGACCGCTCATGCGAGAACGACACTCGTGCTGCCGACCGGAGACAGCGAGCTCGGTGATACTGACAAACTCCTGTGCGCCTCAGTCCTCGAACACCACCCCAGGACCACTCCCGAGCCCGAGATTGAGTTGGGTTTGTGAACACACACGCACCCTCTCTCCTCTCTCTCAGTCCCCGTGTTGTTGCTCTCTCCCAGCAGAGAAAGAGGAAACTCTCTCTCTCTCTCTCTGGCTCGCACACAGACAAGCTCATGTTCGAGCTGCAGCACGATTGCCTATTCTCGCATGAGCGGTCGAGCTGGTGCTCGAACTCAAGACACGGACACCGACAACACAGACAACTCGAGAACGGTGCCGGGCACGCAAGAGTGCTCAAAAGACCAATGACAAAAATAAAAAACAATATTGTACAAGAATGATCAGAGTATGCTGTGTGAGCTGGTGCCGTTCTCGCACGGCAAGCACGGTCGAGTTCGTGCTCGAGCTGTGCGGTGGAGCCGTCAAGTTTGTCGTCGAGTTCTCATGCTCGAGCAGCTCGAGCACGAACACGAGCGGTCGTGCGAGAACGGCACCAGCTCATACAGCATTCTCTGATCATTCTTGTACAATATTGTTTTTTTAATTTGTCATTGGTCTCTCGAGCACTCTTGCGTGCCTGGCACCGTTCGCGATGTGTCGGTGTTGTCCGTGTCCGTGTCTCGAGCTCGAGCACCAGCTCGACCACTCATGTGAGCACGACACTCGTGCTGCAGCTCGAGCACGAGCTTGACGGCTCGGGCGAGAACACGAGCTCGACAGCTCATGCGAGAACAGCTCGAGGACGATCTCGACGGGTCGTGCGAGAACGGGATTGGCGCTGCAGCTCGAGCATGCGCTCGACTGCTCATGTGAGGACACGGGCTCGACTCTCTCTCAGTCCCCGTGTTGTTGCTCTCTCCCACCAGAGAAAGAGGAAACTCTCTCTCTCTCTCTCGCACACAGACAAGCTCGTGTTCGAGCTGCAGCACGATTGCCGTTCTTGCATGAGCGGTCGAGCTGGTGCTCGAGCTCAAGACACGGACACCGACAACACAGACAACTCGAGAACGGTGCGAGGCACGCAAGAGTGCTCAAAAGACCAATGACAAAAATAAAAAACAATATTGTACAAGAATGATCAGAGTATGCTGTGTGAGCTGGTGCCGTTCTCGCACGGCAAGCACGGTCGAGTTCGTGCTCGAGCTGTGCGGTGGAGCCGTCAAGTTTGTCGTCGAGTTATCATGCTCGAGCAGCTCGAGCACGAACACGAGCGGTCGTGCGAGAACGGCACCAGCTCATACAGCATTCTCTGATCATTCTTGTACAATATTGTTTTTTAAATTTGTCATTGGTCTCTCGAGCACTCTTGCGTGCCTGGCACCGTTCGCGATGTGTCGGTGTTGTCCGTGTCCGTGTCTCGAGCTCGAGCACCAGCTCGACCACTCATGTGAGCACGACACTCGTGCTGCAGCTCGAGCACGAGCTTGACGGCTCGGGCGAGAACACAAGCTCGACAGCTCATGCGAGAACAGCTCGAGGACGATCTCGACGGGTCGTGCGAGAACGGCATTGGCGCTGCAGCTCGAGCATGCGCTCGACTGCTCATGTGAGTACACGGGCTCGACTCTCTCTCAGTCCCCGTGTTGTTGCTCTCTCCCACCAGAGAAAGAGGAAACTCTCTCTCTCTCTCTCTGTCTCGCACACAGACAAGCTCGTGTTCGAGCTGCAGCACGATTGCCGTTCTCGCATGAGCGGTCGAACTGGTGCTCAAGCTCAAGACACGGACACCGACAACACAGACAACTCGAGAACGGTGCCAGGCACGCAAGAGTGCTCAAAAGACCAATGACAAAAATAAAAAACAATATTGTACAAGAATGATCAGAGTATGCTGTGTGAGCTGGTGCCGTTCTCGCACGGCAAGCACGGTCGAGTTCGTGCTCGAGCTGTGCGGTGGAGCCGTCGAGTTTGTCGTCGAGATCTCATGCTCCAGCAGCTCGAGCACGAACACGACCGGTCGTGCGAGAACGGCACCAGCTCACACAGCATTCTCTGATCATTCTTGTACAATATTGTTTTTTAAATTTGTCATTGGTCTCTCGAGCACTCTTGCGTGCCCGGCACCATTCGCGATGTGTCGGTGTTGTTGGTGTCCGTGTCTCGAGCTCGAGCACCAGCTCGAGCGCTCATGTGAGAACGACACTCGTGTGTCAACTGCTCATGTGAGTACACAGGCTCGACTCTCTCTCAGTCCCCGTGTTGTTGCTCTGTTCCAGCAGAGAAAGAGGAAACTCTCTCTCCCTCTCTCTGTCTCGCACACAGACAAGCTCGTGTTCGAGCTGCAGCACGATTGCTGTACTCGCATGAGCGGTCGAGCTGGTGCTCGAGCTCAAGACACGGACACCGACAACACAGACAACTCGCGAATGGTGCCGGGCACGCAAGAGTGCTCGAAATACCAATGACAAAAATAAAAAACAATATTGTACAAGAATGATCAGAGTGTGCTGTGTGAGCTAGTGCCGTTCTCGCACAACCGGTCGAGTTTGTGCGCAAGATTCCTCTAGTGATCTCTACATCTGTGTGTAAGTGAGTTAATTCCACCTGTGATGAATAACAATAATAAACTAACATCGACAAAGTCAAAGTTGTGTTTTCCTCTTTATTGCAAAATATATCAAAAGCACAATACAGCGGACCGGAGACAGCGAGCTCGGTGATACTGACAAACTCCTGTGCGCCTCAGTCCTTGAACACCACCCCAGGACCACTCCCGAGGCCGAGATTGAGTTGGGTTTGTGCACACACACGCGCCCTCTCTCCCCTGTCTCAGTCCCCGTGTTGTTGCTCTCTCCCAGCAGAGAAAGAGGAAACTCTCTCTCTCTCTCTCTGTCTCGCACACAGACAAGCTTGTGTTCGAGCTGCAGCAGGATTGCTGTTCTCGCATGAGCGGTCGAGCTGGTGCTTGAGCTCAAGACACGGACACCGACAACACAGACAACTTGCGAATGGTGCCGGGCACGCAAGAGTGCTCGAAAGACAAATGACAAAAATAAAAAACAATATTGTACAAGAATGATCAGAGTATGCTGTGTGAGCTGGTGCCGTTCTCGCACAACCGGTCGAGTTCGTGCTCGAGCTGTGCGGTGGAGCCGTCGAGTTCGTCGTCGAGTTCTCATGTGAGAGCAGCTCAAACAGGAACTCGACCGGTCGTGCGAGAACTGCACCAGCTCACACAGCATTCTCTGATCATTCTTGTACAATATTGTTTTTTATTTTTGTCATTGGTCTGTCAAGCACTCTTGCGTGCCCGGCACCGTTCGCGAGGTGTCCGTGTCCGTGTCTCGAGCTCGAGCACCAGCTCGACCGCTCATGCGAGAACGGCACTCGTGCTGCCGACCGGAGACAGCGAGCTCGGTGATACTGACAAACTCCTGTGGGCCTCAGTCCTCGAACACCACCCCAGGACCACTCCCGAGCCCGAGATTGAGTTGGGTTTGTGCACACACACGCGCCCTTTCTCCTCTCTCTCAGTCCCTGTGTTGTTGCTCTCTCCCAGCAGAGAAAGAGGAAACTCTCTCTCTCTCTCTGGCTCGCACACAGACAAGCTCGTGTTCAAGCTGCAGCACGATTACCATTCTCGCATGAGCGGTCGAGCTGGTGCTCGAGCTCAAGACACGGAGACCGACAACACAGACAACTTGAGAACGGTGCCGGGCACGCAAGAGTGCTCAAAAGACCAATGACAAAAATAAAAAACAATATTGTACAAGAATGATCAGAGTATGCTGTGTGAGCTGGTGCCGTTCTCGCACGGCAAGCACGTTCGAGTTTGTGCTCCAGCTGTGCGGTGGAGCCGTCGAGTTCGTCGTCGAGATCTCATGCTTGAGCAGCTCGAGCACGAACACGACCGGTCGTGCGAGAACGGCACCAGCTCACACAGCATTCTCTGATCATTCTTGTACAATACTGTTTTTTAAATTTGCCATTGGTCTCTCGAGCACTCTTGCGTGCCCGGCACCGTTCGCGATGTGTCGGTGTTGTCGTTGTCCGTGTCTCGAGCTCGAGCACCAGCTCGACCGCTCATGTGAGAACGACACTCGTGCTGCAGCTCGAGCACCAGCTCGACGGCTCGGGCGAGAACACGAGCTCGACAGCTCATGCGAGAACAGCTCGAGGACGATCTCGACGGGTCATGCGAGAACGTCATTGGCGCTGCAGCTCGAGCATGCGCTCGACTGCTCATGTGAGTACACGGGCTCGACTCTCTCTCAGTCCCCGTGTTGTTGCTCTCTTCCAGCAGAGAAAGAGGAAACTCTCTCTCTCTCTCTCTCTGTCTCGCACACAGACAAGCTCGTGTTTGAGCTGCAGCGAGAATGGCACTCGAGCATGAGCTCGACCGCACATGCGAGAACAGCTCGAGCATGAACTCGACCGGTCGTGCGAGAATGGCACCAGCTCACACAGCATACTCTGATCATTCTTGTACAATACTGTTTTTTATTTTTGTCATTGGTCTCTCGAGCACTCTTGCCTGCCCGGCACCGTTCGCGAGTTGTCGGTGTTGTCGGTGTCTGTGTCTCGAGCTCGAGCACCAGCTCGACCGCTCATGCGAGAACGGGACCTGCACTCAACACTCTCTAACAATATATCTTTGCAAGTTACAGAATAATTATCTACGCTATCCCCAGTTATAAAGGAATGCACGATATGTATGACTAGGCTTAGCCAATTGACAGCGCCAGTGCGTATGGGTCTGTAAGACATATCCCATTAAACAACGTTAATTTCGATGCATAACATTGCTTATCACTAGGCGATAAGCTGTGGTAGTAAGCCGAGAACTGCATTTTAAAACTAAAATATAACTGTGTGTTGCAGATGGGCATAGAGCAGTCCTGACAGCGGGGCTTTTTCACTGTCTGTGAATGCTGGGCTGACGGCTTTCTGCCTACACGATGCGCGCGCAGCTTGCTTTGTTGTCATTGTGACGTAGGCGTATAATTGGTCTATAGTACAATGTATCTCTCTCTGGCGCCCCCCGGTGGCTGTAAAGAATAAGTACGTCCTTCTAGAAGATTCCAGAAGATTATATTTCTCTGGTGCCCCCCGGTGGCCGTAAGGAATAATTACGTCCTTATAGTACAATGTATCTCTCTCTGGCGCCCCCCGTTGGCCACCTTTCCGGAATTCCCCTTTCTTGGAGTGCTATATATAGCCGATATAACAATCTGTCTCTCTCTGGCGCCCCCGCCCCTGCTGGCCGGAATGCCTATATATATATATATATATATATATGTATATATATATAGATCTATGTACATGTACACCATTAGATCCTTATAGTACTATCTATCTATCCATCCATCCTCCTCTCTCTGGCGCCACCCGGTGGCGATATTATATATAATATATAACTATTATATATATCATATAACAATCTACACCATTAGATCCTCATACTGCTATCTATCCGTCACCCTCTGGCGCCCCCCGGTGGCCGAAATGCGTATTTACATCCCCCCCTCCCCACCCCCACCCCACCCACATCATGCCACCTTTCCGGAATTCCCCTTTCTTGGAAGGCTATATATAGCCTCAGCCGACATAACAATCTACACCATTAGATCCTCATAGTGCTATCTATCCGTCGCCCTCTGGCGCCCCCCGGTGGCCGGAATGCCTATATATATATACATATCTACATCTACATCCACATCTACACATATCCTTACAGTGCTATCTATTCCTCGCCCTCTGGTGCCCCCCGGTGGCCGGGATGCGTATACACCCCCCCCCCACACCACAACCCCACACCCCCACCCCACCAACACACAGCCTTACATAACATGAGGAATTCCCCTCCCTCTGCCGCCCCCCGGTGGACGCAACGGCCCCCGGTGGCCGTAAGGAATAATTACGTCCTTATAGTACAATGTATCTCTCTCTGGCGCCCCCCGGTGGACGGGATGCCTATCCACACCCCCCCCCCCCCCCCCCCCCCCACCACCACACCCACACACCCCCACCCCACCCACACACAGCCTTACATAACAGCCGGAATTCCCATAAAGGTCAAATAAATAAAAAGAAAAAAAATATTTATATATATTCATCTGATGAACACGATTCATCTGGATGTGTGTGGGTCTGTGGGAGAGTTGGAGCCCGGTTTCGTGAGATGGTTGATTGTGTTTTTTTTTACTTTTTTGGAATAAAGACAAAACTCTCAGAATGAACTGCAAGGTGGACCCTTATATGACACCCAGTAGCAAAAAGACAGACAAACAAGGAGTCAGAACTGATTGGGTTGAGGTGTTCATTTTTATTTATTTTCTTTTTTGCAAACATAACCAATACAAAACAACAAATGTTTTACACAAACACACTAAAACCACCAAGTATCGATCGCTCGCATATTTTATTTATGTTTCAGAGCTATATCAGTACAACAGGTACATTTTAAGATGCTCTGGTACAATGGGTTAAAAACACAAAACATTGAATTGCAGTTTTCAAATTGTCAAATTTCAATTGATTGATGATAACAAAATGCTTTTAATAATAGCCTTATAAAAACAGCATACGTATAAAAAAATATACGATACACTTTAATGTCATGTTGATACAAACACACTTGTTTTTTTTATTGTACAAAGCACTAAGTACAGTCACCAATATTGGAACCTGCGTCCAATATCATAGAATTTCTGACTATAACAGTGGTAGACAGTAATAGAGTAATTTATGCTCTAATCAGACGAACTGTACTTGGGCAGTGTTTACGTTGCACAAGGCAGGTCCGAAGCAATCGTTCACCATCAAAGGGTCTGCTGGTTGGCGGCAGATTAGTTCTTGGTTGAGATCGATGTCGCCCGCAGCCGCCTGAGTAGGACGTTTAAAAAGCGTTTCGATGTAGTCCTTCTTGGTAACATTAAACGCAGACTGATATGCAGGATACAAGGGTGGCGTTTGTGTGCCCTCCGGCAGCTCAAGAAGCTGGCAGATCTTGACTAGGAAGCCCACCAAGCTGCTCTGTTCGACAGCTTTGCAGCCTAAGACAACCTCCACGTTTCTACTGTACTGGGACTTGAGCCACAGGTTCAAAGCGTAGGTCATGTTGTTGAAGTTGGCCAGGTTGTATTCAGCTTGGTCTAGCCCCAGGATCTGGTCATTCTGCATGAACCACATCGCCAAAATCACTGCTGTGTCCAGCACAAAGGCACACCAGTGAAATGCCAGCCCGGCGGGTAGGGACACATGGAAGAGTCGGGGGAGGTTGTCGTCTTTAGCCACCATCTGGGCCGGTGTGGGCCTGTTTAGGCCGACTGCGACATGGTTCCAGAAATCCGGCAGGTGGGGGATGCACGTGTAGCGCAAGCTCAAATCCAGCGGCACTTTCTCCAGGCACTTGAAACTCATACTGTCCCTGGCGTCCAGCAGCTTACTGTAGGCTGGCAATAGAGAAGAGAGGAGAAAATCAGTTATGTTTACACAGACACACAGACACACAAACTTGGAAACTGACTCTAATTCGAAAGGGACACTTACCTGTAAGCAACACCCGCAGGGTGATATCCGGCTGGTTCTCTATCATGGTGTGGACATAACGTTCCTGAGCTTCGAGGGTTTTGAACTCATCAGCGGGCACCAGGTTCATGTTCCATTTGTGCTTCTGCACAAACAGAGCTTTCAGGACTATCATGTCTATAGCTGGGCACGACGAGATGGCATTCTTCGATTTAAGATGGTGCTCTTTGCATCCTCCGTTCGTCTTGTAGCACTTGAAGCAGCAGATGCAATGGCAGGCCATCCTCACGGCCCTGTTGAGTTGGATGTAGTAGCTGTCGGCGTACAGCTGTGTGTTGAACACAACCTGGCAGAGGCCGCAGGTTGTCATTTCGAGAAGCTGCATAATACAGTCCAGCATGTATGCCTTACTGTTATAGCAGGCTGACAGGCTGAGGTGATCGCTGGTCTGGATCCTGTTCCTCAATGCCCCCTGCAATCTTTCAAACTTTCTTTTTGGGCCCTCGGGCTGCACTCTTCTCTCTGCCTGCAAACCGGCTGTGTTCCTCTGATTCAGGGAGATCTGGGCAGGTCGCTTCCTGGGAGCGTTGGATGAATTCTGAGGACGGGAAGAAGAGACCGACGCCTGGGCGGGGTTCCTCTGATTCAGGGAGATCTGGGCAGGTCGCTTCCTGGGAGCGTTGGAGGAATTCTGAGGACGGCAAGAAGAGACCGACGCCTGGGCGGGGTTCCTCTGATTCAGGGAGATCTGGGCAGGTCGCTTCCTGGGAGCGTTGGTGGAATTCTGAGGCCGGCAAGAAGAGACCGACGCCTGGGCGGGGTTCCGGACTGGCTGTGCCCCTAGCAT
Organism: Poromitra crassiceps; assembly: GCF_964638095.1. NCBI lineage: Eukaryota > Metazoa > Chordata > Actinopteri > Beryciformes > Melamphaidae > Poromitra > Poromitra crassiceps. Next base: position 18,271,032 of record NC_139637.1, read on the forward strand.
TTGGGTCCGATTCTCTATCTCTGCTGTAATATCCATGTCGAAGAATGTTTCCATCCTGCTCCCCAAATCCCTGAGTGGGTCAGAATGCTGTGTTACTCCAACCAAGGCGTCAGAGCAAGCGTTATTGATCACGGCCAGCTCATCGTCGGCCGAAGGATAGAGAAGGTTCAGGTCGACCCTCTCTAACCTCACAACGGGCATTAGCGCCGGGCTGCCGTCGTCGTCGTCGCCGTCGTCATCGCCGTCGTCATCGCCGCCGCCGCCGCCGTTGTCGTCGCCGCTGCCACTGCCGCTGCCACTGCCGCTGCCACTGCCGCTGCTGCTGCTGCTGTCATCGCTGTCTGGTTGGCTGTTGTTCTCGGTCCAAGGTTTTCTGTTGCTTAGGTTGCGTGCAGCAACAGACTCCTGAGAAACAGACACAGATCTGCTAGCATTATACATGCTGTCACACCATGGCCAAACATTGTCATTATAGCGCTGTTTGCTGATAGACTTTGCCAAACTCCTTACATTTCCATGCTGGGGCTGCTCGTGCGCCGATTCTCCCATAGGCTCCTCCATCTCTTCAGTCTCGATCTGTTGCGTGTCCGGAGTCACCACGTCTGTGCTAGCCGGGGTGATAGAGGCGACAGCTCTCTCTAAGGCCTCCGTGCGGGATGTCTCTTCCTCAGAGAGCAGATCACCGTCGACATCCAGGAAGCGCTCACGTTGATCTCCAAAGCCATTCCAAGCTGGCTGTCTTTGTGCAGATTTGCACGAGGCGCCCTCATGGAGGGGGCTCGAGGAGCTCCCTGCCTTTCTCTCTCTCTGGCTCCCCTCAGGTTTGCTCTGCTTCGACCTCCTCTTGCTGTGGAGGGTGCTCGCGGAGCTCACAGCCTTTCTCTCTCTCTGGCTCCCCTCAGGTTCGCTCTGCTTCGAACTCCTCTTGCTGTTAAAGTCGAAAATCGTGCTGGGGTCCACGTAGCGGAAGACCCAGTGTCTTCCGTCTGTCAGCGGTGACCTGCTGCCCTTTCCAGGCGGTCCGCTCCCACTACCCTCCGATGACCTGCTGAGTTTACAGGGTGTTGGAGTTCTGTCCTCCGAGCTGTGCCGTTTGCCCCCCATCCATGGCCTGGCTTCATCCCATCCAGGCATCCCGTCTCTAGGCCGCCGATCGTTCAGATTAGGTCCCTCCAGCCTATTAGAGCCCGAAGACGAGTGCGGCGAGTCTCCACACATATGGTCAAACTGCTCTCGCTGCCTAGGCGGAATAGAAACCTGACACTTAAGTCTGCTGTTCAGCTTGTATGTCAGCGGCATCCTATACTGGAGCTCTCTCTCTGGAGAGTTCTCTCTCTGCTTCGAGTTACACTCATATATATGAAAAAGAAAACAACGTCCCTGGATAGGAGGTCCATCCTCCAGTTACAGAGAACACCTTCTCTCACAAAAATGTCAAATGCCCCTCCTACAAAGACGAACGCGACGACAAACTCGACGACGAACTTGACGACGAACTCGACGACGGACTCGACGGCTCCACCGCACATGCGAGAACAGCAGTCGAGCTCCTTTCGTGCTCGAGCTGTGCGGTGGAGCCGTCGAGTTCTCATGCTCGAGCAGCTCGAGCACGAACACGACCGGTCGTGGGAGAACGGCACCAGCTCACACAGCATTCTCTAAACATTCTTGTACAATATTGTTTTTTAAATTTGTCATTGGTCTCTCGAGCACTCTTGCGATGTGTCGGTGTTGTCGGTGTCCGTGTCTCGAGCTCGAGCACCAGCTCGACTGCTCATGTGAGAACGACACTCGTGCTGCAGCTCGAGCACGAGCTCAACGGCTCGGGCGAGAACACAAGCTCGACAGCTCATGCGAGAACAGCTCGAGGACGATCTCGACGGGTCGTGCGAGAACGGCATTGGCGCTGCAGCTCGAGCATGCGCTCGACTGCTCTTGTGAGTACACGGGCTCGACTCTCTCTCAGTCCCCGTGTTGTTGCTCTCTCCCAGCAGAGAAAGAGGAAACTCTCTCTCTCTCTCTCTCTGTCTTGCACACAGACAACCTCGTGTTCGAGCTGCAGCAGGATTGCTGTTCTCGCATGAGCGGTCGAGCTGGTGCTCGAGCTCAAGACACGGACACCGACAACACAGACAACTCGCGAATGGTGCCGGGCACGCAAGAGTGCTCGAAAGACCAATGAACAAAATAAAAAACAATATTGTACAAGAATGATCAGAGTATGCTGTGTGAGCTGGTGCCGTTCTCGCACAACCGGTCGAGTTCATGCTCGAGCTGCTCTCGCATGAGAACTCGACAACAAACTTGACGGCTCCACCGCACAGCTCGAGCACGAACTTGACCGGTTGTGCGAGAACGGCACCAGCTCACACAGCATACTCTGATCATTCTTGTACAATATTGTTTTTTATTTTTGTCATTGGTCTCTCAAGCACTCTTGCGTGCCCGGCACCGTTCGCGAGGTGTCGGTGTTGTCGGTGTCCGTGTCTCGAGCTCGAGCACCAGCTCGACCGCTCGTGCGAGAACGACACTTGTGCTGCCGACCGGAGACAGCGAGCTCGGTGATACTGACAAACTCCTGTGCGCCTCAGTCCTCGAACACCACCCCAGGACCACTCCCGAGCCCGAGATTGAGTTGGGTTTGTGCACACACACGCGCCCTCTCTCCTCTCTCTCAGTCCCCGGTGTTGTTGCTCTCTCCGAGCAGAGAAAGAGGAAACTCTCTCTCTCCCTCTCTGGCTCGCACACAGACAAGCTCATGTTCGAGCTGCAGCACGATTGCCATTCTCGCATGAGCGGTCGAGCTGGTGCTCGAGCTCAAGACACGGACACCGACAACACAGACAACTCGCGAATGGTGCCGGGCACGCAAGAGTGCTCGAAAGACCAAAGACAAAAATAAAAAACAATATTGTACTAGAATGATCAGAGTATGCTGTGTGAGCTGGTGCCGTTCTCGCACGGTCGAGTTTGTGCTCGAGCTGTGCGGTGGAGCCGTCAAGTTCGTCATCGAGTTCTCATGCTCGAGCAGCTCGAGCACGAACACGACCGGTCGTGCGAGAACGGCACCAGCTCACACAGCATTCTCTCATCATTCTTGTACAATATTGTTTTTTAAATTTGTCATTGCTCTCTCGAGCACTCTTGCGTGCCCGGCACCGTTCGCGATGTGTCGGTGTTGTCGGTGTCCGTGTCTCGAGCTCGAGCACCAGCTCGACCGCTCATGTGAGAACGACACTCGTGCTGCAGCTCGAGCACCAGCTCGACGGCTCGGGCGAGAACACAAGCTCGACAGCTCATGCGAGAACAGCTCGAGGACGATCTCGACGGGTCGTGCAAGAACGGCATTGGCGCTGCAGCTTGAGCATGCGCTCGACTGCTCATGTGAGTACACGTGCTCGACTCTCTCTCAGTCCCCGTGTTGTTGCTCTCTCTCAGCAGAGAAAGAGGAACCTCTCTCTCTCTCTCTGTCTCGCACACAGACAAGCTCGTGTTCGAGCTGCAGCAGGATTGCTGTTCTCGCATGAGCGGTCGAGCTGGTGCTCGAGCTCGAGCCACGGACCCCCGACAACACAGACAACTCGCGAATGGTGCTGGGCATGCAAGAGTGCTCGAAAGACCAATGACAAAAATAAAAAACAATATTGTACAAGAATGATCAGAGTATGCTGTGTCGAGTTCGTGCTCGAGCTGTGCGGTGGAGCCGTCGAGTTCGTTGTCGAGTTCTCATGCGAGAGCAGCTCGAGCATGAACTCGACCGGTCGCGCGAGAACGGCACCAGCTCACACAGCATTCTCTGATCATTCTTGTACAATATTGTTTTTTATTTTTGTCATTGGTCTCTCAAGCACTCTTGCGTGCCCGGCACCGTTCGCGAGGTGTCGGTGTTGTCGGTGTTGATTTCCCAAATGGTGAACTTGGGCCTGAGCAATGTTCCAGCGCCGCCGCTTTCCTAAATGACGCGGTCTACTGTGTTGGCGGCTACACAATAGATGAGAGAGGTTTGTCCCGCACTCTCAGCAGAGTGCAGAAGTTCGACCTCCTTACCCGTTCTTGACACGATGCGGCAGCCATGCATCATCCTCGCGATAGGCACAGCGTGTCGTCCGTGAAGCGTCTGTCGTACCCGTAGCCTCCCATGGCATAGATACTGCCATTCAGTACTGCCACGCTGTGCCCATCGCGAGGATGATGCATGGCTGCCGCATCGTGCCAAGTAAGCGTACAGAGGTCGTACCTCAGCACTCTGCTAAGGCTGTGGAAGTCCCCATGCTCGTCGAGCGTGAGGCCGCCAACACAGTAGACAGCGTCTAGACAGCGTCTAGACAGCTAAAGCCACCCCGAATCCTATCTCTTTGTTTCAGAATAAAGTCTCTGATGACGGCCAACAGGACGTCATGCGGATCCTTCATTAGGTTGTCGCAGGCACCGTTGCCGAATCTAGCGGCCACCGGGTCTGGCACGCCGTGCACGTGCCACGAAGTGAGTCTCTCATCTATCGTGTAGCCGCCAACACAGTAGACAGCATCATTTAGGAAAGCGGCAGCGCTGGAACATTGCTCAGGCCCAAGTTCACCATTTGGGAAATCAAACCAGAGGTCGGCACGGGGATCATATACACGAATCCCATCTCCTGTCGACTGAGCACTGTGGCCTGGTTCATGGACACACTCGTCAATTTGGGCAAAGGTCATAGCCGCAAGAGAACATTCAAGCTCGTCAACTTCATGGACAGGAACTACCATTTCGACAAGGCCGCCATAGAGTCGATCCTGAGCCGGCAGAACGAGACGTTCATCGCCGTCAAGGTTGCCTCGCTGCCCATGGCATTCAAGGACTACACCGGCATGCCGGTCCCTATGGAGAAATGTAATGAATTGATACAGTCGGCCATGTTTTGGCCAACCAGGGCATCGAACAAAACCTCGTGTCGACTCCATCATGACCAGGTGGTCTCGGTCGACACGGCCTGCGAGACTGAAACGGCCCTCACGCTCCGAGTTACCAACTCCGGAGCCCGAATCCCGACACCATCGTCGACCTAGTGTGCTACTACCTCATCCTCTGGCTGGCACGCACGCACGTGGCATGCTGCGAGGACGATGAGCTGGACCTGGTCAATTTCAGCAAGCTGGTGATCAGGAGAGCCTGGTCCCTCCTGCTCACGGCACAGCTGCACATGGGGGTCAGCCGCATCCCTGCTTCGAAGTGTGCCATAGTGGCTTCCGAGATCGCCATAGACACGGCCTGCCGAGGGGCTAATTGGGTACTCTGCGGCAGGGCTTTGCCTGCAAAGGGCCTGGCCGAGTTACTGAAGCGGACGGGGACAGATTTTAACGACCTGGCCACCGTGCGAGAGCTGTTTTCCCGCCAGTGCCCGGTCTGCAACATTGTCAACGTTGAGATACGAGAACGCCTGATGGACTTGACTTCCGACAGTTGCTTGATGTGTCAAGGACTGGCAAAGTAATGTGTGTACAGGACTCTTTGTGGGTCGAGATCAATTCAACACGACTTGTATATCAGATCAGTTGTACAGATGAATAAAAATAATAAACTACAATCGACAAAGTCAAAGTTGTGTTTTCCTCTTTATTGCATATATATATATATATATATATATATATATATATATATATATATATATATATATATATATATATATATATTGTCGCTGGCTATGATCTCCACGACTTGTATATCAGATCAGTTGTACAGATGAATAAAAATAATAAACTACAATCGACAAAGTCAAAGTTGTGTTTTCCTCTTTATTGCATATATATATATATATATATATATATATATATATATATATATATATATATATATATATTGTCGCTGGCTATGATCTCCACCGCAGCTGCCAGCGCGTCGGGCTGGATGCGCCCGCGCATATTTCATATTGCCGATCTCGCAGACTACGGCATCGATCTCCTTGTCGTACTTGGTGAGTCCTGGCACGACGGGACGCCTCGCACTGCTTGTCGAGCGCCGCTATGGACTTAGAGGTCATGGAGATGGCGATGTCGAGCTCGGCCTCGCTCTTCTTCTCGTAGCGCAGTAGGGACTCGTGCGTACGGCGGTGGATAAATATGCTGGCGAAAAAGTTGGCGCCGCAGAACATGGCGAGAAACGCAAGCTCGGCCAGGCCCCGGGAGATCTTCTCGCCGGGGCCTTGGCGGCGCCAGCCGTGCATCTCAGTGGCAGTCTGACGCCCAAGTGGGCACGTTCGCTGCTCATGCTGGCAATCTCCGTCCACCGGTCGAACAATAATAAACTAACATCGACAAAGTCAAAGTTGTGTTTTCCTCTTTATTGCAAAATATATCAAAAGCACAATACAGCCGACCGGAGACAGCGAGCTCGGTGATACTGACAAACTCCTGTGCGCCTCAGTCCTCGAACACCACCCCAGGACCAATCCCGAGCCCGAGATTGAGTTGGGTTTGTGCACACACATGTGCCCTCTCTCCTCTTTCTCAGTCCCCGTGTTGTTGCTCTCTCCCAGCAGAGAATGAGGAAACTCTCAAACGGCACGAGCCGTTTAGTTCGTGCTCGAGCTGCTCGAGCATGAGAACTCGACAACGAACTCGACGGCTCCACCGCACAGCTCGAGCACGAACTCGACCGGTTGTGCGAGAACGGCACCAGCTCACACAGCATACTCTGATCATTCTTGTACAATATTGTTTTTTATTCTTGTCATTGGTCTTTCGAGCACTCTTGTGTGCCCGGCACCATTCGCGAGTCGTCTGTGTTGTCGGTGTCCGTGTCTTGAGCTTGAGCACCAGCTCGACCGCTCATGCGAGAACAGCAATCCTGCTGCAGCTCGAACACGAGCTTGTCTGTGTGCGAGACAGAGAGAGAGAGAGAGAGTTTCCTCTTTCTCTGCTGGGAGAGAGCAACAACACGGGGACTGAGAGAGAGTCGAGCCCGTGTACTCACATGAGCAGTCGAGCGCATGCTCGAGCTGCAGCGCCAATGCCGTTCTCGCACGACCCGTCGAGATCGTCCTCGAGCTGTTCCCTTGCATGAGCTGTCGAGCTCGTGTCGTCGCCCGAGCCGTCGAGCTCGTGCTCGAGCTGCAGCACGAGTGTCGTTCTCACATGAGCGGTCGAGCTGGTGCTCGAGCTCGAGACACGGACACCCACAACAGCGACACATCGCGAACGGTGCCGGGCACGCAAGAGTGCTCGAGAGACCAATGACAAATTTAAAAAACAATATTGTACAAGAATGATCAGAGAATGCTGTGTGAGCTGGTGCCGTTCTCGCACGACCGGTCGTGTTCGTGCTCGAGCTGCTCGAGCATGAGAACTCGACGACGGACTTGACGGACAGCGTCTAGACAGCTACACGACCGCAGATGTACATTTGTTGTTCAGTACTGTGGCGTCTGTGCCCGTCCTCTTCCCGTTCATAGGTTGGAGCAGAGTCCACTTGTCGGTCTGAGGATCATAGCGTTCGACACTGTCGTGCGTGAAGCGTCTGTCGTACCCGTAGTCTCCCATGGCATAGATACTGCCATTCAGTACTGCCACAATGTGCCCATCGCGAGGATGATGCATGGCTGCCGCATCGTGCCAAGTAAGCGTACAGAGGTCATACCTCAGCACTCTGCTAAGGCTGTGGAAGTCCCCATGCTCGTCGAGCGTGAGGCCGCCAACACAGTAGACAGCGTCTAGACAGCGTCTAGACAGCTAAAGCCGCCCCGAATCCTATCTCTTTGTTTCAGAATAAAGTCTCTGATGACGGCCAACAGGACGTCATGCAGATCCTTCATTAGGTTGTCGCAGGCATCGTTGCCGAATCTAGCGGACACCGGGTCTGACACGCCGTGCACGTGCCACGAAGTGAGTCTCTCATCTATCGTGTGGCCGCCAACACAGTAGACAGCGTCATTTAGGAAAGCGGCAGCGCTGGAACATTGCTCAGGCCCAAGTTCAGCATTTGGGAAATCAAACCAGAGGTCGGCACGGGGATCATATACACGAATCCCATCTCCTGTCGACTGAGCACTGTGGCCTGGTTCATGGACACACTCGTCAATTTAGGCAAAGGTTATAGCCGCAAGAGAACATTCAAGCTCGTCAACTTCATGGACAGGAACTACCATTTCGACAAGGCCGCCATAGAGTCGATCCTGAGCTGGCAGAACGAGACGTTCATCGCCGTCAAAGTTGCCTCGCTGCCCATGGCATTCAAGGACTACACCGGCATGCCGGTCCCTATGGAGAAATGTAATGAATTGATACAGTCGGCCATGTTTTGGCCAACCAGGGCATCGAACAAAACCTCGTGTCGACTCCATCATGACCAGGTGGTCTCGGTCGACACGGCCTGCGAGACTGAAACGGCCCTCACGCTCCGAGTTACCAACTCCGGAGCCTGAATCCCGACACCATCGTCGACCTAGTGTGCTACTACCTCATCCTCTGGCTGGCACGCACGCACGTGGCATGCTGCGAGGACGCTGAGCTGGACCTGGTCAATTTCAGCAAGCTGGTGATCAGGAGAGCCTGGTACCTCCTGCTCACGGCACAGCTGCACATGGGGGTCAGCCGCATCCCTGCTTCGAAGTGTGCCATAGTGGCTTCCGAGATCGCCATAGACACGGCCTGCCGAAGGGCTAATTGGGTACTCTGCGGCAGGGCTTTGCCTGCAAAGGGCCTGCCGACCGACGCGTGGAGCGCCATGCCCAAGATGCGGGATTCACGCAGCGGCTTTGGCATAGGGGTGGTGGACGACCAGTTGTTCATATGCGGAGGAGAATGCCCCAACAGCTCCAAGATGGAGCGCTACGACGGGAGCACCAAACAGTGGCACCAAGCCTGCGGGATGGGGGCCATAAGCATAGATATCAGCTTCTGTCTGTGTCCGGAGCATGCTCTAAGAAATGGACCCTTGTCTAAAGCTTCTCTCTCATACCAGCGCCGCTGCTTTCCTAAATGGCGCGGTCTACTGTGTTGGCGGCTACACGATAGATGAGACAGGTTTGTCCCGCACTCTCAGCAGCGTGTGGAAGTTTGACCTTCTTTACACGTTCTTGGCACGATGCGGCAGCCATGCATCATCCTCGCGATGGGCACAGCGTGGCAGTACTGAATGGCAAAATCTATGCCATGGGAGGCTACTCACACAAAGAAATGAATCACGACAGTTTGGAATGCTATGATCCTCAGACCGACAAGTGCACTCTGCTCTCACCTATGAACGGGAACAGGTCGGACGCCAGCGCCACAGTACTGAACAACAAAGTGTACATCTGCGGTGGTGTAGGTTGGATACCTCCACTACATAATAGTACGCCGAAGCCTGAGCACCTGGCCACAGCCGAGTGCTACGACCCAGACACCGACCAGTGGACGAAGATCGCCAGCATGAGCAGCGAGTGTGCCGAATTGGGCATCATTGCCTACAGACAGCGCGTCTACGCCGTGGGCGGCAAGACGCGCAGATCTGGGACACTGCGCAGCACCGAGGCCTACGACCCGTTAACCGACGCGTGGAGCGCCGTGCCCAAGATGCGGGATTCACGCAGCGGCTTCGGCATAGGGGTGGTGGACGACCAGTTGTTCGTAGATATCAGCTGCTGTGTGTGTCTGGAGCATGCTCTACGAATGGACCCTTGTCTAAAGCTTCTCTCTCATAACCATAGATTGTTATAGTCCATAGGTCCCGCACAGAATCGTGGAGTAACGAGGAAGAATGAAATAAAAACGCATACTTTCATCATTCTTATAGAACATTGTTTTTTCAATACTTTGAGGAGAAATATATATATATATATATCTAGATCTACATCTACACATATCCTTACAGTGCTATCTATCCCTTGCCCTCTGGTGCCCCCCGGTGGCCGGGATGCGTATACTCCCCCCCCCCCCCCACCCCACCCACACACAGCCTTACATAACAGCCGGAATTCCCCTCCCTCTGCCGCCCCAGTATGAGGATCTAATGGTGTAGATTGTTATATGATGATATGTTATATATAATATCGCCACCGGGGGCGCCAGAGAGAGGAGGATGGATGGATAGATACATAGTACTATAAGGATCTTATGGTGTATATATATAATAGTGCAATTTGCAGGCAAAGCCCTGCCGCAGATTGTATATATATATATATATATATATATATATATATATATATATATATGGTATATAGTCCCTATGAGTATTTTTAAAACCAGGGTAAAAATATGGAGGAAGCTGAAATCCAGGTCTGCAAATGTTTTGATCCATAATGAACCCTGTTGTGTATTTTCTTACGTTTTAGATGTTTTTGTTTGTATTGGTTATGTTAAAATGTCTGCTTTCTTGGCCAGGTCTCTCTTGAAAAAGAGATTTTCAATCTCAATGAGACTAACCTGGTTAAATAAAGGTCAAATAAATAAAAATAAATAAACAAAAAAATATATATATATTCATCTGATGAACACGATTCATCTGAATGTGTGTGGGTCTGTGGGACAGTTGGAGCCCGGTTTGGTGAGATGGTTGATTGTGTGTTTTTTTTTACTTTTTTGGAATAAAGACAATACTCTCAGAATGAACTGCAAGGTGGACCCTTATATGACACCCAGTAGCAAAAACACAAACAAACAAGGAGTCGGAACTGATTGGGTTGAGGTGTTCATTTTTATTTATTTTCTTTTTTGCAAACATAACCAATACAAAACAACACATGTTTTACACAAACACCCTAAAACCACCAAGTATCGATCGATCGAATATTTTATTTATGTTTCAGAGATATATCAGTACAACAGGTACATTTTAAGATGCTCTGGTACAATGGGTTAAAAACACAAAACATTGAATTGTAGAGTTTTCAAATTGTCAAACTTCAATTGATTGATGATAACACTTTTTTTTAATAATAGTCTTATAAAAACAGCATAAGTATAAAAAAAATGATACACTTGAATGTCATGTTGATACAAACACACTTGTTTTTTTCATTGTACAAAGCACCAAGTACAGTCACCAATATCGGGAACTGCGTCCAATATCATAGAATTTCTGACTATAACAGTGGTAGACAGTAATAGAGTAATTGATGCTCTAATCAGATGAACTGTACTTGGGCAGTGTTTACATTGCACAAGGCAGGTCCGAAGCAATCGTTCACCATCAAAGTGTCTGCTGGTTGGCGGCGGATTAGTTCTTGGTTGAGATCGATGTCGCTCGCAGCCGCCTGAGTAGGACGTTTAAAAAGCGTTTCGATGTAGTCCTTCTTGGTAACATTAAACGCAGACTGATATGCAGGATACAAGGGTGGCGTTTGTGCGCCCTCCGGCAGCTCAAGAAGCTGGCAAATCTTGCCTAGGAAGCCCACCAAGCTGCTCTGTTCGACAGCTTTGCAGCCTAAGACAACCTCAACGTTTCTACTGTACTGGGACTTGAGCCACAGGTTCAAAGCGTAGGTCATGTTGTTGAAGTTGGCCAGGTTGTATTCAGCTTGATCTAGCCCCAGGATCTGGTCGTTCTGCGTGAACCACATCGCCAAAATCACTGCTGTGTCCAGCACAAAGGCACACCAGTGAAATGCCAGCCCCGCGGGTAGGGACACATGGAAGAGTCGGGGGAGGTTGTCGTCTTTAGCCACCATCTGGGCCGGTGAGGGCCTGTTTAGGCCGACTGCGATGTGGTTCCAGAAATCCGGCAGGTGGGGGATGCATGTGTAGCGCAAGCTCAAATCCAGCGGCACTTTCTCCAGGCACTTGAAACTCATACTGTCCCTGGCGTCCAGCAGCTTACTGTAGGCTGGCAATAGAGAAGAGAGGAGAAAATCAGTTACGTTTACACAGACACACAGACACACAAACTATGAAACTGACTCAAATTCGAAAGGGACACTTACCTGTAAGCAACACCTGCCCGGTGATATCCGGCTGGTTCTCTATCATGCTGTGGACATAACGTTCCTGAGCTTCAAGGGTTTTGAACTCATCAGCGGGCACCAGGGTAATGTTCCATTTGTGCTTGTGCACAAACAGAGCTTTCAGGACTATCATGTCTATAGCTGGGCACGACGAGATGGCATTCTTCGATTTAAGATGGTGCTCTTTGCATCCCCCGTTCGTCTTGTAGCACTTGAAGCAGCAGATGCACTGGCAGGCCATCCTCACGGCCCTGTTGAGTTGGATGTAGTAGCTGTCGGCGTACAGCTGTGTGTTGAACACAACCTGGCAGAGGCCGCAGGTCGTCATTTCGAGAAGCTGCATAATACAGTCCAGCATGTATGCCTTACTGTTATAGCAGGACAGGCTGAGGTGATCGCTGGTCTGGATCCTGTTCCTCAATGCCCCCTGCAATCTTTCAAACTTTCTTTTTGGACCCTCGGGCTGCACTCTTCTCTCTGCCTGCAAACCGGCTGTGTTCCTCTGATTCAGGGAGATCTGGGCAGGTCGCTTCCTGGGAGCGTTGGACGAATTCTGAGGACGGGAAGAAGAGACCGACGCCTTGGCGGGGTTCCTCTGATTCAGGGAGATCTGGGCAGGTCGCTTCCTGGGAGCGTTGGAGGGATTCTGAGGACGGGAAGAATAGGCCGACGCCTGGGTGTGGTTCCTCTGATTCAGGGAGATCTGGGCAGGTCGCTTCCTGGGAGCGTTGGAGGAATTCTGAGGACGGGAAGAAGAGGCCGAAACCTGGGCGGAGTTCCTCTGATTCAGGGAGATCTGGGCAGGTCGCTTCCTGGGAGCGTTGGAGGAATTCTGAGGACGGCAAGAAGAGACCGACGCCTGGGCGGGGTTCCGGACTGGCTGTGCCCCTAGCATTTGGGTCCGATTCTCTATCTCTGCTGTAATATCCATGTCGAAGAATGTTTCCATCCAGCTCCCCAAATCCCTGAGTGGGTCAGAGTGCTGTGTTGCTCCAACCAGAGCAAGCGTTATTGATCACGGCCAGCTCGTCGTCGACTGAAGGATAGAGAAGGTTCAGGTCGACCCTCTCTAACCTCACAACGGCCATTAGCACCGGCCCAAGCTCGCTTCTGCAGATTCCTCCTCCTCTCAAGCAACTTTGGATCAATCCTATGTGCGGCCTCTTGATGTAAGGCTCAGTCTCCTCTTCTCGCTGCAGTGGTGAGCCGAGAAGATGCACAGAGTCCAAATAACTACATCAGCCATAATGGGGAAGTGTCCAGTCTCCCGATAGCTCTGCCCGTGGATTGTGAAGCAGTCCTCTGCGCTTCTCCCGGTGTAAGGGCTTACCAGTCCAGCCCGATGCTGGGGTCCAGAGTGAGTTCCTCTTCTGTGTGGGATCCTCTTCGTTGTAGACTGGCCCAGATGTATTTGAGACAATCTCTTTTATAATGTTTGTGTGAGTCGATCCTCCCACCCAAAGTGGCCTGTTCAGAACGTGGGCCATTCAACATCGTCTCATTCCATATTTGGTTATCATGATGTCACAATGTCGCAATTAATGGAAATACCCATTTCCATTGTTCTCGCATGACCGGACGAGCTCGTGCTCGAGCTGTTCTCGCATGAGTGGTCGAGTTTGTGCTCGAGCTGCAGCTCTAGTGCCGTTCTCGCGTGAGCGGTCGAGTTCGTGATCGAGCTGCAGCTCGACTGCGTTCTCGCATGAGCGGTCGAGTTCGCGGCAAGCACGGTCGAGTTCGTGCTCGAGCTGTGCGGTGGAGCCGTCAAGTTCGTCGTCGAGATCCCATGCTCGAGCAGCTCGAGCACGAACACGACCGGTCGTGCAAGAACGGCACCAGCTCACACAGCATTCTCTGATCATTCTTGTACAATATTGTTTTTTAAATTTGTCATTGGTCTCTCGAGCACTCTTGCGTGCCCGGCACCGTTCGCAATGTGTCATGTTGTCGGTGTCCATGTCTCGAGCTCGAGCACCAGCTCGACCGCTCATGTGAGAATGACACTCGTGCTGCAGCTCGAGCACCAGCTCGACGGCTCGGGCGAGAACACGAGCTTGACAGCTCATGCGAGAACAGCTCGAGGACGATCTCGACGGGTCGTGCGAGAACGGCATTGGCGCTGCAGCTCGAGCATGCGCTCGATTACTCATGTGAGTACACGGGCTCGACTCTCTCTCAGTCCCCGTGTTGTTGCTCTCTCCCAGCAGAGAAAGAGGAAACTCTCTCTCTCTCTCTGTCTCGCACACAGACAAGCTCGTGTTCGAGCTGCAGCACGATTGCCGTTCTCGCATGAGCGGTAGAGCTGGTGCTCGAGCTCAAGACACGGACACGACAACACAGACAACTCGCGAATGGTGCCGGGCACGCAAGAGTGCTCGAAGGACCAATGACAAAAATAAAAAACAATATTGTACTAGAATGATCAGAGTATGCTGTGTGAGCTGGTGCCGTTCTCGCATGACCGGTCATGTTCATGCTCGAGCTGCTCGAGCATGAGAACTCGATGACAAACTCGACGGCTCCACCGCACAGCTCAAGCACGAACTCGACCGTGCGAGATCGGCACAAGCTCACACAGCATATTCTGATCATTCTTTCTTGTACAATATTGTTTTTTATTTTTGTCATTGGTCTTTTGAGCACTCTTGCGTGCCCGGCACCGTTCTCGAGTTGTCTGTGTTGTCGGTGTCCGTGTCTTGAGCTCGATCAACAGCTCGACCGCTCATGCGAGGACGGCAATCGTGCTGCAGCTCGAACACGAGCTTGTCTGTGTGCGAGACAAAGAGAGAGAGAGAGAGTTTCCTCTTTCTCTGCTGGGAGAGAGCAACAACACGGGGACTGAGAGAGAGGAGAGAGGGTGCGTGTGTGTGCACAAACCCAACTCAAGCTCGGGCTCGGGAGTGGTCCTGTGGTGGTGTTCGAGGACTGAGGCGCACAGGATTTGTCAGTATCACCAAGCTCGCTGTCTCCGGTCGGCAGCACGAGTGTCGTTCTCGCACGAGCGGTCGAGCTGGTGCTCGAGCTCGAGACATGGACACCGACAACATGACACATTGCGAACGGTGCCGGGCACGCAAGAGTGCTCGAGAGACCAATGACAAAAATAAAAAAAAAATTTGTACAAGAATGATCAGAGAATGCTGTGTGAGCTGGTGCCGTTCTCGCACGACCGGTCGAGTTCGTGCTCGAGCTGCTCTCGCATGAGAACTCGACGACAAACTTGACGGCTCCACCGCACAGCTCGAGCACGAACTCGACCGGTTGTGCGAGAACGGCACCAGCTCACACAGCATACTCTGATCATTCTTGTACAATATTGTTTTTTATTTTTGTCATTGGTCTTTCGAGCACTCTTGCGTGCCCAGCACCATTCGCGAGTTGTCTGTGTTGTCGGTGTCCGTGGCTCGAGCTCGAGCACCAGCTCGACCGCTCATGCGAGAACAGCAATCCTGCTGCAGCTCGAACACGAGCTTGTCTGTGTGCGAGACAGAGAGAGAGAGAGAGGTTCCTCTTTCTCTGCTGAGAGAGAGCAACAACACGGGGACTGAGAGAGAGTCGAGCACGTGTACTCACATGAGCAGTCGAGCGCATGCTCGAGCTGCAGCGCCAATGCCGTTCTCGCACGACCCGTCGAGATCGTCCTAGAGCTGTTCTCGCATGAGCTGTCGAGCTCGTGTTCTCGCCCGAGCCGTCGAGCTCGTGCTGGAGCTGCAGCATGAGTGTCATTCTCACATGAGCGGTCAAGCTGGTGTTCGAGCTCGAGACACAGACACCGACAACACCGACACATTGCGAACGTTGCCGGGCACGCAAGAGTGCTCGAGAGACCAATGACAAATTTGAAAAACAATATTGTACAAGAATGATCAGAGAATGCTGTGTGAGCTGGTGCCGTTCTCGCACGACCGATGAACTCGGCGGCTCCACCGCACAGCTCGAGCATGAACTCGACCGTGCTTGCCGTGCGAGAACGGCACCAGCTCACACAGCATACTCTGATCATTCTTGTACAATATTCTTTTTTTTTTTTGTCATTGGTCTTTTGAGCCATTGGTCTCTTGCGTGCCCGGCACCGTTCTCGAGTTCATGCGAGAACAGCAATCCTGCTGCAGCTTGAACACAAGCTTGTCTGTGTGCGAGACAGAGAGAGAGAGAGAGAGTTTCCTCTTTATCTGCTCGGGAGAGAGCAACAACACGGGGACTGAGAGAGAGTGGAGCCCGTGTACTCACATGAGCAGTCGAGCGCATGCTCGAGCTGCAGCGCCAATGCCGTTCTCGCACGACCCGTCGAGATCGTCCTCGAGCTGTTCTCGCATGAGCTGTCGAGCTCGTGTTCTCGCCCGAGCCGTCGAGCTCGTGCTTGAGCTGCAGCACGAGTGTCATTCCCACATGAGCAGTCGAGCTGGTGCTCGAGCTCGAGACACCAAAACCAACAACACAGACACATCGCGAACGGTGCCGGGCACGCAAGAGTGCTCGAGAGACCAATGACAAATTTAAAAAACAATATTGTACAAGAATGATCAGAGAATGCTGTGTGAGCTGGTGCCGTTCTCGCACGACCGGTCGTGTTCGTGCTCGAGCTGCTCGAGCATGAGAACTCGACGACGAACTCGGCGGCTCCACCGCACAGCTCGAGCACGAACTTGACTGTGCTTGCCGTGCGAGAACGGCACCAGCTCACACAGCATACTCTGATCATTCTTGGACAATATTTTTTTTTTTTTTTGTCATTGGTCTTTTGAGCACTCTTGCGTGCCCGGCACCGTTCTCGAGTTGTCTGTGTTGTCGGTGTCCGTGTCTTGAGCTCGAGCACCAGCTCGACCGTTCATGCGAGAATGGTAATCATGCTGCAGCTCGAACACAAGTTTGTCTGTGTGCGAGCCAGAGAGAGAGAGAGTTTCCTCTTTCTCTGCTGGGAGAGAGCAACAACACGGGGACTGAGAGAGAGGAGGGAGGGCGCGTGTGTGTGCACAAACCCAACTCAATCTCGGGCTCGGGAGAGGTCCTGCGGTGGTGTTCGAGGACTGAGGCGCACAGGAGTTTGTCAGTATCACCGAGCTCGCTGTCTCCGGTCGGCTGTATTGTGCTTTTGATATATTTTGCAATAAAGAGGAAAACACAACTTTGACTTTGTCGATGTTAGTTTATTATTGTTATTCATCACAGGTAGAATGAATTCACTTACACACAGATGTAGAGATCACTAGAGGAATGTTGCGCACAAACTCGACCGGTTGTGCGAGAACGGCACCAGCTCACACAGCATACTCTGATCATTCTTGTACAATATTGTTTTTTATTTTTGTCATTGGTTTCGAGCACTCTTGCGTGCCCGGCACCATTCGCGAGTTGTCTGTGTTGTCGGTGTCCGTGTCTTGAGCTCGAGCACCAGCTCGACCGCTCATGCGAGAACAGCAATCCTGCTGCAGCTCGAACACGAGCTTGTCTGTGTGCGAGACAGAGAGAGAGAGAGGGAGTTTCCTCTTTCTCCGCTGGGAGAGAGCAACAACACGGGGACTGAGAGAGAGTCAAACCCGTGTGCTCACATGAGCAGTCGAGCGCATGCTCGAGCTGCAGCGCCAATGCCGTTCTCGCACGACCCGTCCAGATCGTCCTCGAGCTGTTCTCGCATGAGCTGTCGAGCTCGTGTTCTCGCCCGAGCCGTCGAGCTCATGCTCGAGCTGCAGCACGAGTGGCATTCCCACATGAGTGGTCGAGCTGGTGCTCGAGCTCGAGACACCGACACCAACAACACTGACACCTCGCGAATGGTGCCGGGCACGCAAGAGTGCTCGAGAGACCAATGACAAATTTAAAAAACAATATTGTACAAGAATGATCAGAGAATGCTGTGTGAGCTGGTGCCGTTCTCGCACGACCGGTCGTGTTCGTGCTCGAGCTGCTCGAGCATGAGAACTCGACGACGAACTCGGCGGCTCCAGCACACAGCTCGAGCACGAACTCGACCGTGCTTGCCGTGCGAGAACGGCACCAGCTCACACAGCATACTCTGATCATTCTTGTACAATATTGTTTTTTATTTTTGTCATTGGTCTTTTGAGCACTCTTGCGTGCCCGGCACCGTTCTCGAGTTGTCTGTGTTGTCGGTGTCTGTGTCTTGAGCTCGAGCACCAGCTCGACCGCTCATGCGAGAATGGCAATCGTGCTGCAGCTCGAACACGAGCTTGTCTGTGTGCGAGACAGAGAGAGAGAGAGAGAGTTTCCTCTTTCTCTGCTGGGAGAGAGCAACAACACGGGGACTGAGAGAGAGGAGAGAGGGCGCGTGTGTGTGCACAAACCCAACTCAAGCTCGGGCTCGGGAGTGGTCCTGTGGTGCTGTTCGAGGACTGAGGCGCACAGGAGTTTGTCAGTATCACCGAGCTCGCTGTCTCCGGTCGGCAGCACGAGTGTCGTTCTCGCACGAGCAGTCGAGCTGGTGCTCGAGCTCGAGACACGGACACCGACAACACCGACACCTCGCAAACGGTGCCGGGCACGCAAGAGTGCTTGAGAGACCAATGACAAAATTAAAAAACAATATTGTACAAGAATGATCAGAGAATGCTGTGTGAGCTGGTGCCGTTCTCGCACGACCGGTCGAGTTCGTGCTCGAGCTGCTCTCGCATGAGAACTCGACGACAAACTCGACGGCTCCACCGCACAGCTCGAGCACGAACTCGACCGGTTGTGCGAGAACGGCACCAGCTCACACAGCATACTCTGATCATTCTTGTACAATATTGTTTTTTATTTTTGTCATTGGTCTTTCGAGCACTCTTGCATGCCCAGCACCATTCGCGAGTTGTCTGTGTTGTCGGTGTCCGTGGCTCGAGCTCGAGCACCAGCTCGACCGCTCATGCGAGAACAGCAATCCTGCTGCAGCTCGAACACGAGCTTGTCTGTGTGCGAGACAGAGAGAGAGAGAGAGGTTCCTCTTTCTCTGCTGAGAGAGAGCAACAACACGGGGACTGAGAGAGAGTCGAGCACGTGTACTCACATGAGCAGTCGAGCGCATGCTCGAGCTGCAGCGCCAATGCCGTTCTCGCACGACCCGTCGAGATCGTCCTCGAGCTGTTCTCGCATGAGCTGTCGAGCTTGTGTTCTCGCCCGATCCGTCGAGCTGGTGCTCGAGCTGCAGCACGAGTGTCGTTCTCACATGAGCGGTCGAGCTGGTGCTCGAGCTCGAGACACGGACACCGACAACACCGACACATCGCGAACGGTGCCGGGCACGCAAGAGTGCTCGAGAGAGCAATGACAAATTTAAAAAACAATATTGTACAAGAATGATGAGAGAATGCTGTGTGAGCTGGTGCCGTTCTCGCACGACCGGTCGTGTTCGTGCTCGAGCTGCTCGAGCATGAGAACTCGATGATGAACTTGACGGCTCCACCGCACAGCTCGAGCACAAACTCGACCGTGCTTGCCGTGCGAGAACGGCACCAGCTCACACAGCATACTCTGATCATTCTAGTACAATATTGTTTTTTATTTTTGTCTTTGGTCTTTCGAGCACTCTTGCGTGCCCGGCACCATTCGCGAGTTGTCTGTGTTGTCGGTGTCCGTGTCTTGAGCTCGAGCACCAGCTCGACCGCTCATGCGAGAATGGCAATCGTGCTGCAGCTCGAACATGAGCTTGTCTGTGTGCGAGCCAGAGAGGGAGAGAGAGAGTTTCCTCTTTCTCTGCTGGGAGAGAGCAACAACACCGGGGACTGAGAGAGAGGAGAGAGGGCGCGTGTGTGTGCACAAACCCAACTCAATCTCGGGCTCGGGAGTGGTCCTGGGGTGGTGTTCGAGGACTGAGGCGCACAGGAGTTTGTCAGTATCACCGAGCTCGCTGTCTCCGGTCGGCAGCACAAGTGTCGTTCTCGCACGAGCGGTCGAGCTGGTGCTCGAGCTCGAGACACGGACACCGACAACACCGACACCTCGCGAACGGTGCCGGGCACGCAAGAGTGCTTGAGAGACCAATGACAAAAATAAAAAACAATATTGTACAAGAATGATCAGAGTATGCTGTGTGAGCTGGTGCCGTTCTCGCACAACCGGTCGAGTTCGTGCTCGAGCTGTGCGGTGGAGCCGTCAAGTTTGTTGTCGAGTTCTCATGCGAGAGCAGCTCGAGCATGAACTCGACCGGTTGTGCGAGAACGGCACCAGCTCACACAGCATACTCTGATCATTCTTGTACAATATTGTTTTTTATTTTGTTCATTGGTCTTTCGAGCACTCTTGCGTGCCCGGCACCATTCGCGAGTTGTCTGTGTTGTCGGTGTCCGTGTCTTGAGCTCGAGCACCAGCTCGACCGCTCATGCGAGAACAGCAATCCTGCTGCAGCTCGAACACGAGGTTGTCTGTGTGCAAGACAGAGAGAGAGAGAGAGAGAGTTTCCTCTTTCTCTGCTGGGAGAGAGCAACAACACGGGGACTGAGAGAGAGTCGAGCCCGTGTACTCACAAGAGCAGTCGAGCGCATGCTCGAGCTGCAGCGCCAATGCCGTTCTCGCACGACCCGTCGAGATCGTCCTCGAGCTGTTCTCGCATGAGCTGTCGAGCTTGTGTTCTCGCCCGAGCCGTTGAGCTCGTGTTCGAGCTGCAGCACGAGTGTCGTTCTCACATGAGCAGTCGAGCTGGTGCTCGAGCTCGAGACACGGACACCGACAACACCGACACATCGCAAGAGTGCTCGAGAGACCAATGACAAATTTAAAAAACAATATTGTACAAGAATGTTTAGAGAATGCTGTGTGAGCTGGTGCCGTTCTCCCACGACCGGTCGTGTTCGTGCTCGAGCTGCTCGAGCATGAGAACTCGACGGCTCCACCGCACAGCTCGAGCACGAAAGGAGCTCGACTGCTGTTCTCGCATGTGCGGTGGAGCCGTCGAGTCCGTCGTCGAGTTCGTCGTCAAGTTCGTCGTCGAGTTCGTCGTCAAGTTCGTCTTTGTAGGAGGGGCATTTGACATTTTTGTGAGAGAAGGTGTTCTCTGTAACTGGAGGATGGACCTCCTATCCAGGGACGTTGTTTTCTTTTTCATATATATGAGTGTAACTCGAAGCAGAGAGAGAACTCTCCAGAGAGAGAGCTCCAGTATAGGATGCCGCTGACATACAAGCTGAACAGCAGACTTAAGTGTCAGGTTTCTATTCCGCCTAGGCAGCGAGAGCAGTTTGACCATATGTGTGGAGACTCGCCGCACTCGTCTTCGGGCTCTAATAGGCTGGAGGGACCTAATCTGAACGATCGGCGGCCTAGAGACGGGATGCCTGGATGGGATGAAGCCAGGCCATGGATGGGGGGCAAACGGCACAGCTCGGAGGACAGAGCTCCAACACCCTGTAAACTCAGCAGGTCATCGGAGGGTAGTGGGAGCGGACCGCCTGGAAAGGGCAGCAGGTCACCGCTGACAGACGGAAGACACTGGGTCTTCCGCTACGTGGACCCCAGCACGATTTTCGACTTTAACAGCAAGAGGAGTTCGAAGCAGAGCGAACCTGAGGGGAGCCAGAGAGAGAGAAAGGCTGTGAGCTCCGCGAGCACCCTCCACAGCAAGAGGAGGTCGAAGCAGAGCAAACCTGAGGGGAGCCAGAGAGAGAGAAAGGCAGGGAGCTCCTCGAGCCCCCTCCATGAGGGCGCCTCGTGCAAATCTGCACAAAGACAGCCAGCTTGGAATGGCTTTGGAGATCAACGTGAGCGCTTCCTGGATGTCGACGGTGATCTGCTCTCTGAGGAAGAGACATCCCGCACGGAGGCCTTAGAGAGAGCTGTCGCCTCTATCACCCCGGCTAGCACAGACGTGGCGACTCCGGACACGCAACAGATCGAGACTGAAGAGATGGAGGAGCCTATGGGAGAATCGGAGCACGAGCAGCCCCAGCATGGAAATGTAAGGAGTTTGGCAAAGTCTATCAGCAAACAGCGCTATAATGACAATGTTTGGCCATGGTGTGACAGCATGTATAATGCTAGCAGATCTGTGTCTGTTTCTCAGGAGTCTGTTGCTGCACGCAACCTAAGCAACAAAAAACCTTGGACCGAGAACAACAGCCAACCAGACAGCGATGACAGCAGCAGCAGCAGCGGCAGTGGCAGCGGCAGTGGCAGCGGCAGTGGCAGCGGCGACGACAACGGCGGCGGCGGCGGCGATGACGACGGCGATGACGACGGCGACGACGACGGCGACGACGACGACGGCAGCCCGGCGCTAATGCCCGTTGTGAGGTTAGAGAGGGTCGACCTGAACCTTCTCTATCCTTCGGCCGACGATGAGCTGGCCGTGATCAATAACGCTTGCTCTGACGCCTTGGTTGGAGTAACACAGCATTCTGACCCACTCAGGGATTTGGGGAGCAGGATGGAAACATTCTTCGACATGGATATTACAGCAGAGATAGAGAATCGGACCCAAATGCTAGGGGCACAGCCAGTCCGGAACCCCGCCCAGGCGTCGGTCTCTTCTTGCCGGCCTCAGAATTCCACCAACGCTCCCAGGAAGCGACCTGCCCAGATCTCCCTGAATCAGAGGAACCCCGCCCAGGCGTCGGTCTCTTCTTGCCGTCCTCAGAATTCCTCCAACGCTCCCAGGAAGCGACCTGCCCAGATCTCCCTGAATCAGAGGAACCCCGCCCAGGCGTCGGTCTCTTCTTCCCGTCCTCAGAATTCATCCAACGCTCCCAGGAAGCGACCTGCCCAGATCTCCCTGAATCAGAGGAACACAGCCGGTTTGCAGGCAGAGAGAAGAGTGCAGCCCGAGGGCCCAAAAAGAAAGTTTGAAAGATTGCAGGGGGCATTGAGGAACAGGATCCAGACCAGCGATCACCTCAGCCTGTCAGCCTGCTATAACAGTAAGGCATACATGCTGGACTGTATTATGCAGCTTCTCGAAATGACAACCTGCGGCCTCTGCCAGGTTGTGTTCAACACACAGCTGTACGCCGACAGCTACTACATCCAACTCAACAGGGCCGTGAGGATGGCCTGCCATTGCATCTGCTGCTTCAAGTGCTACAAGACGAACGGAGGATGCAAAGAGCACCATCTTAAATCGAAGAATGCCATCTCGTCGTGCCCAGCTATAGACATGATAGTCCTGAAAGCTCTGTTTGTGCAGAAGCACAAATGGAACATGAACCTGGTGCCCGCTGATGAGTTCAAAACCCTCGAAGCTCAGGAACGTTATGTCCACACCATGATAGAGAACCAGCCGGATATCACCCTGCGGGTGTTGCTTACAGGTAAGTGTCCCTTTCAAATTAGAGTCAGTTTCCAAGTTTGTGTGTCTGTGTGTCTGTGTAAACATAACTGATTTTCTCCTCTCTTCTCTATTGCCAGCCTACAGTAAGCTGCTGGACGCCAGGGACAGTATGAGTTTCAAGTGCCTGGAGAAAGTGCCGCTGGATTTGAGCTTGCGCTACACGTGCATCCCCCACCTGCCGGATTTCTGGAACCATGTCGCAGTCGGCCTAAACAGGCCCACACCGGCCCAGATGGTGGCTAAAGACGACAACCTCCCCCGACTCTTCCATGTGTCCCTACCCGCCGGGCTGGCATTTCACTCGTGTGCCTTTGTGCTGGACACAGCAGTGATTTTGGCGATGTGGTTCATGCAGAATGACCAGATCCTGGGGCTAGACCAAGCTGAATACAACCTGGCCAACTTCAACAACATGACCTACGCTTTGAACCTGTGGCTCAAGTCCCAGTACAGTAGAAACGTGGAGGTTGTCTTAGGCTGCAAAGCTGTCGAACAGAGCAGCTTGGTGGGCTTCCTAGTCAAGATCTGCCAGCTTCTTGAGCTGCCGGAGGGCACACAAACGCCACCCTTGTATCCTGCATATCAGTCTGCGTTTAATGTTACCAAGAAGGACTACATCGAAACGCTTTTTAAACGTCCTACTCAGGCGGCTGCGGGCGACATCGATCTCAACCAAGAACTAATCTGCCGCCAACCAGCAGACCCTTTGATGGTGAACGATTGCTTCGGACCTGCCTTGTGCAACGTAAACACTGCCCAAGTACAGTTCGTCTGATTAGAGCATAAATTACTCTATTACTGTCTACCACTGTTATAGTCAGAAATTCTATGATATTGGACGCAGGTTCCAATATTGGTGACTGTACTTAGTGCTTTGTACAATAAAAAAAACAAGTGTGTTTGTATCAACATGACATTAAAGTGTATCGTATATTTTTTTATACGTATGCTGTTTTTATAAGGCTATTATTAAAAGCATTTTGTTATCATCAATCAATTGAAATTTGACAATTTGAAAACTGCAATTCAATGTTTTGTGTTTTTAACCCATTGTACCAGAGCATCTTAAAATGTACCTGTTGTACTGATATAGCTCTGAAACATAAATAAAATATGCGATCGATCGATACTTGGTGGTTTTAGTGTGTTTGTGTAAAACATTTGTTGTTTTGTATTGGTTATGTTTGCAAAAAAGAAAATAAATAAAAATGAACACCTCAACCCAATCAGTTCTGACTCCTTGTTTGTCTGTCTTTTTGCTACTGGGTGTCATATAAGGGTCCACCTTGCAGTTCATTCTGAGAGTTTTGTCTTTATTCCAAAAAAGTAAAAAAAACACAATCAACCATCTCACGAAACCGGGCTCCAACTCTCCCACAGACCCACACCCATCCAGATGAATCGTGTTCATCAGATGAATATATATAAATATTTTTTTTCTTTTTATTTATTTGACCTTTATGGGAATTCCGGCTGTTATGTAAGGCTGTGTGTGGGTGGGGTGGGGGTGTGTGGGTGTGGTGGTGGGGGGGGGGGGGGGGGGGGGGGTGTGGATAGGCATCCCGTCCACCGGGGGGCGCCAGAGAGAGATACATTGTACTATAAGGACGTAATTATTCCTTACGGCCACCGGGGGCCGTTGCGTCCACCGGGGGGCGGCAGAGGGAGGGGAATTCCTCATGTTATGTAAGGCTGTGTGTTGGTGGGGTGGGGGTGTGGGGTTGTGGTGTGGGGGTAAGGATATGTGTAGATGTGGATGTAGATGTAGATATGTATATATATATAGGCATTCCGGCCAAAGGGGGGCGCCAGAGGGCGACGGATAGATAGCACTATGAGGATCTAATGGTGTAGATTGTTATGTCGGCTGAGGCTATATATAGCCTTCCAAGAAAGGGGAATTCCGGAAAGGTGGCATGATGTGGGTGGGGTGGGGGTGGGGAGGGGGGGATGTAAATACGCATTTCGGCCACCGGGGGGCGCCAGAGGGTGACGGATAGATAGCAGTATGAGGATCTAATGGTGTAGATTGTTATATGATATATATAATAGTTATATATTATATATAATATCGCCACCGGGTGGCGCCAGAGAGAGGAGGATGGATGGATAGATAGATAGTACTATAAGGATCTAATGGTGTACATGTACATAGATCTATATATATATACATATATATATATATAGGCATTCCGGCCAGCAGGGGCGGGGGCGCCAGAGAGAGACAGATTGTTATATCGGCTATATATAGCACTCCAAGAAAGGGGAATTCCGGAAAGGTGGCCAACGGGGGGCGCCAGAGAGAGATACATTGTACTATAAGGACGTAAATATTCCTTACGGCCACCGGGGGGCACCAGAGAAATATAATCTTCTGGAATCTTCTAGAAGGACGTACTTATTCTTTACAGCCACCGGGGGGCGCCAGAGAGAGATACATTGTACTATAGACCAATTATACGCCTACGTCACAATGACAACAAAGCAAGCTGCGCGCGCATCGTGTAGGCAGAAAGCTGTCAGCCCAGCATTCACAGACAGTGAAAAAGCCCCGCTGTCAGGACTGCTCTATGCCCATCTGCAACACACAGTTATATTTTAGTTTTAAAATGCAGTTCTCGGCTTACTACCACAGCTTATCGCCTAGTGATAAGCAATGTTATGCATCGAAATTAACGTTGTTTAATGGGATATGTCTTACAGACCCATACGCACTGGCGCTGTCAATTGGCTAAGCCTAGTCATACATATCGTGCATTCCTTTATAACTGGGGATAGCGTAGATAATTATTCTGTAACTTGCAAAGATATATTGTTATGTTGATAATGCACACAACTCAATAATGACATTATGTAACGTTACTTGGTCGTTAACTAACCGAGCGATGTGGCTGAGCAGCCTACAGTTTCAGGCAGCTTACCTGATTATGAAATGAGTCGGGCATTTTTAATGATGTCCTCGTTCCAATCAGTTCAACTCAATAATGACATTATTTAACGTTACTTGGTCATTAACTAACCGAGCAATGTGGCTGAGCAGCCTTCCAAGAAAGGGGAATTCCGGAAAGGTGGCATGATGTGGGTGGGGGGGGGGGGGGGGTGGATGTAAATACGCATTTCGGCCACCGGGGGGCGCCAGAGCCCGTCATGCCAGGACTCACCAAGTACGACAAGGAGATCAATGCCGTAGTCTGCGAGATCGGCAATATGAAATATGCGCGGGCGCATCCAGCCCGACGCGCTGGCGGCTGCGGTGGAGATCATAGCCAGCGACAATATATATATATATATATATATATATGCAATAAAGAGGAAAACACAACTTTGACTTTGTCGATTGTAGTTTATTATTTTTATTCATCTGTACAACTGATCTGATATACAAGTCGTGTTGAATTGATCTCGACCCACACAGAGTCCTGTACACACATTACTTTGCCAGTCCTTGACACATCAAGCACCTGTCGGAAGTCAAGTCCATCAGGCGTTCTCGTATCTCAACGTTGACAATGTTGCAGACCGGGCACTGGTGGGAAAACAGCTCTCGCACGGTGGCCAGGTCGTTAAAATCTGTCCCCGTCCGCTTCAGTAATTGGGCCAGGCCCTTTGCAGGCAAAGCCCTGCCGCAGAGTACCCAATTAGCCCCTCGGCAGGCCGTGTCTATGGCGATCTCGGAAGCCACTATGGCACACTTCGAAGCAGGGATGCTCGGCCGCAACGACTACGTCGGTGACATCGCGGCCATTGCGGCCCGGAGACGAGCCGGCAGGGCATGCGGTGCTGGCTCCGCCAAGGATGAGGCAATGCTCTCCGTGGCAGAGGCTCTGAGTTCTCAATTTTCCGACTCCGAGGCCCTGCGTTATGTCGTACGGGCGTACATCATGCTTTACATCCAGTACGTGGAGGTGTGGCGCGACATGAGCACTAGGGTGCGCAGCGAACTCCCCATCATGGAGTTCGTGAGGCTGACCAGCGGCAGGCCCGGCGCGGACCGATGCGAGCCCTGGTCCGAGGCACTGGCCTACGCGACACGCATGGAGGACAGGATGAAGCTCATGGTGCCCGCGAAAATCCGGGATATGTGCGTTGCGGACCTGTAGGCCGTCAAGCCCCTTTTGACAGGAGTACCCACGGGCTGCGACTTCCGGGTACCTCTGGACGCCGCGTCCGTCTCGCTAGAGGCCGTCCGCTCGAGGCTGGACGAACACGTTTCGCAGTGGGCCGCCGACCAGCGGCAGATGGACCTCTACCTGGACATGCGGTCCGACCTCAGTCTGATGACAAACTTGACCGCTCACGAGCGGTGGAGCTTGTGCTCGAGTGCAGGTCCCGTTCTCGCATGAGCGGTCGAGCTGGTGCTCGAGCTCGAGACACAGACACCGACAACACCGACAACTCGCGAACGGTGCCGGGCAGGCAAGAGTGCTCGAGAGACCAATGACAAAAAAAAAAAACAGTATTGTACAAGAATGATCAGAGTATGCTGTGTGAGCTGGTGCCGTTCTCGCACGACCGGTCGAGTTCATGCTCGAGCTGTTCTCGCATGTGCGGTGGAGCTCATGCTCGAGTGCCATTCTCGCTGCAGCTCGAACACGAGCTTGTCTGTGTGCGAGACAGAGAGAGAGAGAGAGAGTTTCCTCTTTCTCTGCTGGAAGAGAGCAACAACACGGGGACTGAGAGAGAGTCGAGCCTGTGTACTCACATGAGCAGTCGAGCGCATGCTCGAGCTGCAGCGCCAATGACGTTGTCGCACGACCCGTCAAGATCGTCCTCGAGCTGTTCTCGCATGAGCTGTCGAGCTCGTGTTCTCGCCCGAGCCGTCGAGCTGGTGCTCGAGCTGCAGCACGAGTGTCGTTCTCACATGAGCGGTCGAGCTGGTGCTCGAGCTCGAGACACGGACACCGACAACACCGACACATCGCGAACGGTGCCGGGCACGCAAGAGTGCTCGAGAGACCAATGACAAATTTAAAAAACAGTATTGTACAAGAATGATCAGAGAATGCTGTGTGAGCTGGTGCCGTTCTCGCACGACCGGTCGTGTTCGTGCTCGAGCTGCTCGAGCATGAGATCTCGACGACGAACTCGACGGCTCCACCGCACAGCTGGAGCACAAACTCGACCGTGCTTGCCGTGCGAGAACGGCACCAGCTCACACAGCATATTCTGATCATTCTTGTACAATATTGTTTTTTATTTTTGTCATTGGTCTTTTGAGCACTCTTGCGTGCCCGGCACCGTTCTCAAGTTGTCTGTGTTGTCGGTCTCCGTGTCTTGAGCTCGAGCACCAGCTCGACCGCTCATGCGAGAATGGTAATCGTGCTGCAGCTTGAACACGAGCTTGTCTGTGTGCGAGCCAGAGAGAGAGAGAGAGAGTTTCCTCTTTCTCTGCTGGGAGAGAGCAACAACACGGGGACTGAGAGAGAGGAGAAAGGGCGCGTGTGTGTGCACAAACCCAACTCAATCTCGGGCTCGGGAGTGGTCCTGGGGTGGTGTTCGAGGACTGAGGCCCACAGGAGTTTGTCAGTATCACCGAGCTCGCTGTCTCCGGTCGGCAGCACGAGTGTCGTTCTCGCATGAGCGGTCGAGCTGGTGCTCGAGCTCGAGACACGGACACCGACAACACCGACACCTCGCGAACGGTGCCGGGCACGCAAGAGTGCTTGACAGACCAATGACAAAAATAAAAAACAATATTGTACAAGAATGATCAGAGAATGCTGTGTGAGCTGGTGCAGTTCTCGCACGACCGGTCGAGTTCCTGTTTGAGCTGCTCTCACATGAGAACTCGACGACGAACTCGACGGCTCCACCGCACAGCTCGAGCACGAATTCGACCGGTTGTGCGAGAACGGCACCAGCTCACACAGGATACTCTGATCATTCTTGTACAATATTGTTTTTTATTTTTGTCATTTGTCTTTCGAACACTCTTGTGTGCCCGGCACCATTCGCAAGTTGTCTGTGTTGTCGGTGTCCGTGTCTTGAGCTCGAGCACCAGCTCGACCGCTCATGCGAGAACAGCAATCCTGCTGCAGCTCGAACACAAGCTTGTCTGTGTGCGAGACAGAGAGAGAGAGAGAGAGTTTCCTCTTTCTCTGCTGGGAGAGAGCAACAACACGGGGACTGAGACAGAGGAGAGAGGGCGCGTGTGTGTGCACAAACCCAACTCAATCTCGGCCTCGGGAGTGGTCCTGGGGTGGTGTTCGAGGACTGAGGCGCACAGGAGTTTGTCAGTATCACCGAGCTCGCTGTCTCCGGTCCGCTGTATTGTGCTTTTGATATATTTTGCAATAAAGAGGAAAACACAACTTTGACTTTGTCGATGTTAGTTTATTATTGTTATTCATCACAGGTGGAATGAACTCACTTACACACAGATGTAGAGATCACTAGAGGAATCTTGCGCACGAACTCAACCGGTTGTGCGAGAACGGCACTAGCTCACACAGCACACTCTGATCATTCTTGTACAATATTGTTTTTTTTTTTTGTCATTGGTCTTTCGAGCACTCTTGCGTGCCCGGCACCATTCGCGAGTTGTCTGTGTTGTCGAACACGAGCTCGACCGCTCATGCGAGTACGGCACTCGAGCTGCAGCACAAACTCGACCGCTCATGCGAGAACGGCAGTCGAGCTGCAGCTCGATCACCTCGACCTCAACTTGACCGCTCGTGCGAGAACAGCACTAGAGCTGAAGCTCGACCACAAACTTGACCGCTCACGAGCGGTGGAGCTTGTGCTCGAGTGCAGGTCCCGTTCTCGCATGAGCGGTCGAGCTGGTGCTCGAGCTCGAGACACAGACACCGACAACACCGACAACTCGCGAACGGTGCCGGGCAGGCAAGAGTGCTCGAGAGACCAATGACAAAAATAAAAAACAGTATTGTACAAGAATGATCAGAGTATGCTGTGTGAGCTGGTGCCATTCTCGCACGACCGGTCGAGTTCATGCTCGAGCTGTTCTCGCATGTGCGGTCGAGCTCATGCTCGAGTGCCATTCTCGCTGCAGCTCAAACACGAGCTTGTCTGTGTGCGAGACAGAGAGAGAGAGAGAGAGTTTCCTCTTTCTCTGCTGGAAGAGAGCAACAACACGGGGACTGAGAGAGAGTCGAGCCCGTGTACTCACATGAGCAGTCGAGCGCATGCTCGAGCTGCAGCGCCAATGACGTTCTCGCATGACCTGTCGAGATCGTCCTCGAGCTGTTCTCGCATGAGCTGTCGAGCTCGTGTTCTCGCCCGAGCCGTCGAGCTAGTGCTCGAGCTGCAGCACGAGTGTCGTTCTCACATGAGCGGTCGAGCTGGTGCTCGAGCTCGAGACACGGACACCGACAACACCGACACATCGCGAACGGTGCCGGGCACGCAAGAGTGCTCGAGAGACCAATGGCAAATTTAAAAAACAGTATTGTACAAGAATGATCAGAGAATGCTGTGTGAGCTGGTGCCGTTCTCGCACGACCGGTCGTGTTCGTGCTCGAGCTGCTCAAGCATGAGATCTCGACGACGAACTCGACGGCTCCACCGCACAGCTGGAGCACAAACTCGACCGTGCTTGCCGTGCGAGAACGGCACCAGCTCACACAGCATACTCTGATTATTCTTGTACAATATTGTTTTTTTATTTTTGTCATTGGTCTTTTGAGCACTCTTGCGTGCCCGGCACCGTTCTCAAGTTGTCTGTGTTGTCGGTCTCCGTGTCTTGAGCTCGAGCACCAGCTCGACCGCTCATGCGAGAATGGTAATCGTGCTGCAGCTTGAACACAAGCTTGTCTGTGTGCGAGCCAGAGAGAGAGAGAGAGAGTTTCCTCTTTCTCTGCTGGGAGAGAGCAACAACACGGGGACTGAGAGAGAGGAGAAAGGGCGCGTGTGTGTGCACAAACCCAACTCAATCTCGGGCTCGGGAGTGGTCCTGGGGTGGTGTTCGAGGACTGAGGCCCACAGGAGTTTGTCAGTATCACCGAGCTCGCTGTCTCCGGTCGGCAGCACGAGTGTCGTTCTCGCATGAGCGGTCGAGCTGGTGCTCGAGCTCGAGACACGGACACGGACACCTCGCGAACGGTGCCGGGCACGCAAGAGTGCTTGACAGACCAATGACAAAAATAAAAAACAATATTGTACAAGAATGATCAGAGAATGCTGTGTGAGCTGGTGCAGTTCTCGCACGACCGGTCGAGTTCCTGTTTGAGCTGCTCTCACATGAGAACTCGACGACGAACTCGACGGCTCCACCGCACAGCTCGAGCACGAACTCGACCGGTTGTGCGAGAACGGCACCAGCTCACACAGCATACTCTGATCATTCTTGTACAATATTGTTTTTTATTTTTGTCATTTGTCTTTCGAGCACTCTTGCGTGCCCGGCACCATTCGCAAGTTGTCTGTGTTGTCGGTGTCTGTGTCTTGAGCTCAAGCACCAGCTCGACCGCTCATGCGAGAACAGCAATCCTGCTGCAGCTCGAACACAAGCTTGTCTGTGTGCGAGACAGAGAGAGAGAGAGAGAGTTTCCTCTTTCTCTGCTGGGAGAGAGCAACAACACGGGGACTGAGACAGGGGAGAGAGGGCGCGTGTGTGTGCACAAACCCAACTCAATCTCGGCCTCGGGAGTGGTCCTGGGGTGGTGTTCAAGGACTGAGGCGCACAGGAGTTTGTCAGTATCACCGAGCTCGCTGTCTCCGGTCCGCTGTATTGTGCTTTTGATATATTTTGCAATAAAGAGGAAAACACAACTTTGACTTTGTCGATGTTAGTTTATTATTGTTATTCATCACAGGTGGAATTAACTCACTTACACACAGATGTAGAGATCACTAGAGGAATCTTGCGCACAAACTCGACCGGTTGTGCGAGAACGGCACTAGCTCACACAGCACACTCTGATCATTCTTGTACAATATTGTTTTTTATTTTTGTCATTGGTCTTTCGAGCACTCTTGCGTGCCCGGCACCATTCGCGAGTTGTCTGTGTTGTCGGTGTCCGTGTCTTGAGCTCGAGCACCAGCTCGACCGCTCATGCGAGAACAGCAATCGTGCTGCAGCTCGAACACGAGCTTGTCTGTGTGCGAGACAGAGAGAGGGAGAGAGAGTTTCCTCTTTCTCTGCTGGAACAGAGCAACAACACGGGGACTGAGAGAGAGTCGAGCCTGTGTACTCACATGAGCAGTTGACACACAAGTGTCGTTCTCACATGAGCGCTCGAGCTGGTGCTCGAGCTCGAGACACGGACACCGACAACACCGACACATCGCGAATGGTGCCGGGCACGCAAGAGTGCTCGAGAGACCAATGACAAATTTAAAAAACAATATTGTACAAGAATGATCAGAGAATGCTGTGTGAGCTGGTGCCGTTCTCGCACGACCGGTCGTGTTCGTGCTCGAGCTGCTGGAGCATGAGATCTCGACGACAAACTTGACGGCTCCACCGCACAGCTCGAGCACGAACTCGACCGTGCTTGCCGTGCGAGAACGGCACCAGCTCACACAGCATACTCTGATCATTCTTGTACAATATTGTTTTTTATTTTTGTCATTGGTCTTTTGAGCACTCTTGCGTGCCTGGCACCGTTCTCGAGTTGTCTGTGTTGTCGGTGTCCGTGTCTTGAGCTCGAGCACCAGTTCGACCGCTCATGCGAGAACGGCAATCGTGCTGCAGCTCGAACACGAGCTTGTCTGTGTGCGAGACAGAGAGAGAGAGAGAGAGTTTCCTCTTTCTCTGGTGGGAGAGAGCAACAACACGGGGACTGAGAGAGAGTCGAGCCCGTGTACTCACATGAGCAGTCGAGCGCATGCTCGAGCTGCAGCGCCAATGCCGTTCTCGCACGACCCGTCGAGATCGTCCTCGAGCTGTTCTCGCATGAGCTGTCGAGCTTGTGTTCTCGCCCGAGCCGTCAAGCTCGTGCTCGAGCTGCAGCACGAGTGTCGTGCTCACATGAGTGGTCGAGCTGGTGCTCGAGCTCGAGACACGGACACGGACAACACCGACACATCGCGAACGGTGCCAGGCACGCAAGAGTGCTCGAGAGACCAATGACAAATTTAAAAAACAATATTGTACAAGAATGATCAGAGAATGCTGTATGAGCTGGTGCCGTTCTCGCACGACCGCTCGTGTTCGTGCTCGAGCTGCTCGAGCATGAGAACTCAACGACAAACTTGACGGCTCCACCGCACAGCTCGAGCACGAACTCGACCGTGCTTGCCGTGCGAGAACGGCACCAGCTCACACAGCATACTCTGATCATTCTTGTACAATATTGTTTTTTATTTTTGTCATTGGTCTTTTGAGCACTCTTGCGTGCCTGGCACCGTTCTCGAGTTGTCTGTGTTGTCGGTGTCCGTGTCTTGAGCTCGAGCACCAGCTCGACCGCTCATGCAAGTACGGCAATCGTGCTGCAGCTCGAACACGAGCTTGTCTGTGTGCGAGAGAGAGAGAGAGAGAGAGAGTTTCCTCTTTCTCTGCTGGGAGAGAGCAACAACACGGGGACTGAGAGAGAGGAGAGAGGGTGCGTGTGTGTTCACAAACCCAACTCAATCTCGGGCTCGCGAGTGGTCCTGGGGTGGTGTTCGAGGACTGAGGCGCACAGGAGTTTGTCAGTATCACCGAGCTCGCTGTCTCCGGTCGGCAGCACGAGTGTCGTTCTCGCATGAGCGGTCAAGCTGGTGCTCGAGCTCGAGACACGGACACCGACAACACCGACACATCCTGAACGGTGCCGGGCACGCAAGAGTGCTCGAGAGACCAATGACAAATTTAAAAAACAAAATTGTACAAGAATGATCAGAGAATGCTGTGTGAGCTGGTGCTGCTCGAGCATGAGAACTCGACGACGAACTCGACGGCTCCACCGCACAGCTCGTGCACAAACTCGAGCGTGCTTGCCGTGCGAGAACGGCACCAGCTCACACAGCATACTCTGATCATTCTAGTACAATATTTTATTTTTTTTTTGTCATTGGTCTTTCGAGCACTCTTGCATGCCCGGCACCATTCGCGAGTTGTCTGTGTTGTCGGTGTCCGTGTCTTGAGCTCGAGCACCAGCTCGACCGCTCATGCGAGAACGGCAATCCTGCTGCAGCTCGAACACGAGCTTGTCTGTGTGCGAGACAGAGAGAGAGAGAGAGAGTTTCCTCTTTCTCTGCTGGGAGATAGCAACAACATGGGGACTGAGAGAGAGTCGAGCCCGTGTGCTCACATGAGCAGTCGAGCACATGCTCGAGCTGCAGCGCCAATGCCGTTCTCGCACGACCCGTCGAGATCGTCCTCGAACTGTTCTCGCATGAGCTGTCGAGCTCGTGTTCTCGCCCGAGCCGTCGAGCTCGTGCTCGAGCTGCAGCACGAGTGTCGTGCTCACATGAGTGGTCGAGCTGGTGCTCGAGCTCGAGACACGGACACGGACAACACCGACACATCGCGAACGGTGCCAGGCACGCAAGAGTGCTCGAGAGACCAATGACAAATTTAAAAAACAATATTGTACAAGAATGATCAGAGAATGCTGTATGAGCTGGTGCCGTTCTCGCACGACCGATCGTGTTCGTGCTCGAGCTGCTCGAGCATGAGAACTCGACGACAAACTCGACGGCTCCACCGCACAGCTCGAGCACGAACTCGACCGTGCTTGCCGTGCGAGAACGGCACCAACTCACACAGCATACTCTGATCATTATTGTACAATATTGTTTTTTATTTTTGTCATTGGTCTTTTGAGCACGTGCCCGGCACCGTTCTCGAGTTGTCTGTGTTGTCGGTGTCCGTGTCTTGAGTTCGAGCACCAGCTCGACCGCTCATGCGAGAATAGGCAATCGTGCTGCAGCTCGAACATGAGCTTGTCTGTGTGCGAGCCAGAGAGAGAGAGCGATAGTTTCCTCTTTCTCTGCTGGGAGAGAGCAACAACACGGGGACTGAGAGAGAGGAGAGAGGGTGCGTGTTGCAGGCAATCGTGCTGCAGCTCGAACATGAGCTTGTCTGTGTGCGAGACAGAGAGAGAGAGAGAGAGTTTCCTCTTTCTCTGCTGGGAGAGAGCAACAACACGGGGACTGAGAGAGAGGAGAGAGGGCGCGTGTGTGTGCACAAACCCAACTCAATCTCGGGCTCGGGAGTGGTCCTGGGGTGGTGTCCGAGGACTGCGGCGCACAGGAGTTTGTCAGTATCACCGAGCTCGCTGTCTCCGGTCGGCAGCACGAGTGTCGTTCTCGCACGAGCCGTCGAGCTGGTGCTCGAGCTCGAGACACAGACACGGACAACACGACACCTCGCGAACGGTGCCGGGCACGCAAGAGTGCTTGAGAGACCAATGACAAAAATAAAAAACAATATTGTACAAGAATGATCAGAGAATGCTGTGTGAGCTGGTGCCGTTCTCGCACGACCGGTCAAGTTCGTGCTCGAGCTGCTCTCGCATGAGAACTCGACGATAAACTTGACGGCTCCACCGCACAGCTCGAGCACGAACTCGACCGGTTGTGCGAGAACGGCACCAGCTCACACAGCATACTCTGATCATTCTTGTACAATGTTGTTTTTTATTTTTGTCATTGGTCTTTCGAGCACTCTTGCGTGCCCGGCACCATTCGCGAGTTGTCTGTGTTGTCGGTGTCCGTGTCTTGAGCTCGAGCACCAGCTCGACCGCTCATGCGAGAACGCAATCGTGCTGCAGCTCGAACACGAGCTTGTCTGTGTGCGAGGCAGAGAGAGAGAGATAGTTTCCTCTTTCTCTGCTGGGAGAGAGCAACAACACGGGGACTGAGAGAGAGGAGAGAGGGCGCGTGTGTGTGCACAAACCCAACTCAACCGTTCTCGCACGACCCATCGAGATCGTCATCGAGCTGTTCTCGCATGAGCTGTCGAGCTTGTGTTCTCGCCCGAGCCTTTGAGCTCGTGCTCGAGCTGCAGCACGAGTGTCGTTCTCACATGAGCGGTCGAGCTGGTGCTCGAGCTCGAGACACGGACACCGACAACACCGACACATCGCGAACGGTGCCGGGCAAGCAAGAGTGCTCGAGAGACCAATGACAAATTTAAAAAACGATATTGTACAAGAATGATCAGAGAATGCTGTGTGAGCTGGTGCCATTCTCGCACGAGCTGCTCGAATGGCACCAGCTCGTGCTCGAGCTGCTCGAGCATGAGATCTCGACGACAAACTCGACGGCTCCACCGCACAGCTCGAGCACGAACTAGACCGTGCTTGCCGTGCGAGAACGGCACCAGCTCACACAGCATACTCTGATCATTATTGTACAATATTGTTTTTTATTTTTGTCATTGGTCTTTTGAGCACACTTGCGTGTCCGGCACCGTTTTCGAGTTGTCTGTGTTGTCGGTGTCTGCGTCTTGAGCTCGAGCACCAGCTCGACCGCTCATGCGAGAATGGCAATCGTGCTGCAGCTTGAACATGAGCTTGTCTGTGTGCGAGCCAGAGAGAGAGAGAGAGAGTTTCCTCTTTCTCTGCTGGGAGAGAGCAACAACACGGGGACTGAGAGAGAGGAGAGAGGGCGCGTGTGTGTGCACAAACCCAACTCAATCTCGGGCTCGGGAGTGGTCCTGGGGTGGTGTCCGAGGACTGCGGCGCACAGGAGTTTGTCAGTATCACCGAGCTCGCTGTCTCCGGTCGGCAGCACGAGTGTCGTTCTCGCACGAGCCGTCGAGCTGGTGCTCGAGCTCGAGACACAGACACGGACAACACGACACCTCGCGAACGGTGCCGGGCACGCAAGAGTGCTTGAGAGACCAATGACAAAAATAAAAAACAATATTGTACAAGAATGATCAGAGAATGCTGTGTGAGCTGGTGCCGTTCTCGCACGACCGGTCAAGTTCGTGCTCGAGCTGCTCTCGCATGAGAACTCGACGATAAACTTGACGGCTCCACCGCACAGCTCGAGCACGAACTCGACCGGTTGTGCGAGAACGGCACCAGCTCACACAGCATACTCTGATCATTCTTGTACAATGTTGTTTTTTATTTTTGTCATTGGTCTTTCGAGCACTCTTGCGTGCCCGGCACCATTCGCGAGTTGTCTGTGTTGTCGGTGTCCGTGTCTTGAGCTCGAGCACCAGCTCGACCGCTCATGCGAGAACGCAATCGTGCTACAGCTCGAACACGAGCTTGTCTGTGTGCGAGGCAGAGAGAGAGAGATAGTTTCCTCTTTCTCTGCTGGGAGAGAGCAATAACACGGGGACTGAGAGAGAGGAGAGAGGGCGCGTGTGTGTGCACAAACCCAACTCAACCGTTCTCGCACGACCCATCGAGATCGTCATCGAGCTGTTCTCGCATGAGCTGTCGAGCTTGTGTTCTCGCCCGAGCCTTTGAGCTCGTGCTCGAGCTGCAGCACGAGTGTCGTTCTCACATGAGCGGTCGAGCTGGTGCTCGAGCTCGAGACACGGACACCGACAACACCGACACATCGCGAACGGTGCCGGGCAAGCAAGAGTGCTCGAGAGACCAATGACAAATTTAAAAAACGATATTGTACAAGAATGATCAGAGAATGCTGTGTGAGCTGGTGCCATTCTCGCACGAGCTGCTCGAATGGCACCAGCTCGTGCTCGAGCTGCTCGAGCATGAGATCTCGACGACAAACTCGACGGCTCCACCGCACAGCTCGAGCACGAACTAGACCGTGCTTGCCGTGCGAGAACGGCACCAGCTCACACAGCATACTCTGATCATTATTGTACAATATTGTTTTTTATTTTTGTCATTGGTCTTTTGAGCACACTTGCGTGTCCGGCACCGTTTTCGAGTTGTCTGTGTTGTCGGTGTCTGCGTCTTGAGCTCGAGCACCAGCTCGACCGCTCATGCGAGAATGGCAATCGTGCTGCAGCTCGAACATGAGCTTGTCTGTGTGCGAGCCAGAGAGAGAGAGAGAGAGTTTCCTCTTTCTCTGCTGGGAGAGAGCAACAACACGGGGACTGAGAGAGAGGAGAGAGGGCGCGTGTGTGTGCACAAACCCAACTCAATCTCGGGCTCGGGAGTGGTCCTGGGGTGGTGTTCGAGGACTGAGGCGCACAGGAGTTTGTCAGTATCACCGAGCTCGTTGTCTCCGGTCGGCAGCACGAGTGTCGTTCTCGCACGAGCCGCCGAGCTGGTGCTCGAGCTCGAGACACGGACACCGACAACACGACACCTCGCGAACGGTGCCGGGCACGCAAGAGTGCTTGAGAGACCAATGACAAAAATAAAAAACAATATTGTACAAGAATGATCAGAGAATGCTGTGTGAGCTGGTGCCGTTCTCGCACGACCGGTCAAGGTCGTGCTCGAGCTGCTCGAGCATGAGATCTCGACGACGAACTCGGCGGCTCCACTGTACAGCTCGAGCACGAACTTGACCGGTTGTGCGAGAACGGCACCAGCTCACACAGCATACTCTGATCATTCTTGTACAATATTGTTTTTTATTTTTGTCATTGGTCTTTCGAGCACTCTTGCGTGCCCGGCACCATTCGCGAGTTGTCTGTGTTGTCGGTGTCCGTGTCTTGAGCTCGAGCACCAGCTCGACCGCTCATGCGAGAACAGCAATCCTGCTGCAGCTCGAACACGAGCTTGTCTGTG
Organism: Poromitra crassiceps; assembly: GCF_964638095.1. Lineage (NCBI taxonomy): Eukaryota > Metazoa > Chordata > Actinopteri > Beryciformes > Melamphaidae > Poromitra > Poromitra crassiceps. Next base: position 18,309,736 of record NC_139637.1, read on the forward strand.
TGCGAGACAGAGAGAGAGAGAGTTTCCTCTTTCTCTGGTGGGAGAGAGCAACAACACGGGGACTGAGAGAGAGGAGAGAGGGCGCGTGTGTGTGCACAAACCCAACTCAATCTCGGGAGAGGTCCTAGGGGGGTGTTCGAGGACTGAGGCGCACAGGAGTTTGTCAGTATCACCGAGCTCGCTGTCTCCGGTCGGCTGTATTGTGCTTTTGATATATTTTGCAATAAAGAGTAAAACACAACTTTGACTTTGTCGATGTTAGTTTATTATTGTTATTCATCACAGGTAGAATGAACTCACTTACACACAGATGTAGACATCACTAGAGGAATGTTGCGCACGAACTCGACCGGTTGTGCGAGAACGGCACCAGCTCACACAGCATACTCTGATCATTGTTGTACAATATTGTTTTTTATTTTTGTCATTGGTTTTGAGCACTCTTGCGTGCCCGGCACCATTCGCGAGTTGTCTGTGTTGTCGGTGTCCATGTCTTGAGCTCGAGCACCAGCTCGACCGCTCATGCGAGAACAGCAATCCTGCTGCAGCTCGAACACAAGCTTGTCTGTGTGCGAGACAGAGAGAGAGAGAGAGAGAGAGTTTCCTCTTTCTCTGCTGGGAGAGAGCAACAACACGGGGACTGAGAGAGAGTCGAGCCCGTGTACTCACATGAGCACAATATTGTTTTTTATTTTAGTCATTGGTCTTTTGAGCACTCTTGCGTGCCCGGCACCGTTCTCGAGTTGTCTGTGTTGTCGGTGTCCGTGTCTTGAGCTCGAGCACCAGCTCGACCGCTCATGCGAGAATGGCAATCGTGCTGCAGCTCGAACATGAGCTTGTCTGTGTGAGAGCCAGAGAGAGAGAGAGAGAGTTTCCTCTTTCTCTGCTGGGAGAGAGCAACAACACGGGGACTGAGAGAGAGGAGAGAGGGCGCGTGTGTGTGCACAAACCCAACTCAATCTCGGGCTCAGGAGTGGTCCTGGGGTGGTGTTCGAGGACTGAGGCGCACAGGAGTTTGTCAGTATCACCGAGCTCGCTGTCTCCGGTCGGCAGCACGAGTGTCGTTCTCGCATGTGCGGTCGAGCTGGTGCTCGAGCTCGAGACACGGACACCGACAACACCGACACATCGCGAACGGTGCCGGGCACGCAAGAGTGCTCGAGAGACCAATGACAAATTTAAAAAACAATATTGTACAAGAATGATCAGAGAATGCTGTGTGAGCTGGTGCCGTTCTCGCACGACCGGTCGTGTTCGTGCTCGAGCTGCTCGAGCATGAGATCTCGACGACGAACTCGACGGCTCCACCGCACAGCTCGAGCACGAACTCGACCGGTTGTGCGAGAACGGCACCAGCTCACACAGCATACTCTGATCATTCTTGTACAATATTGTTTTTTATTTTTGTCATTGGTCTTTCGAGCACTCTTGCGTGCCCGACACCATTCGCGAGTTGTCTGTGTTGTCATGTCCGTGTCTTGAGCTCGAGCACCAGCTCGACCGCTCATGCGAGAACAGCAATCCTGCTGCAGCTCGAACACGAGCTTGTCTGTGTGCGAGACAGAGAGAGAGAGAGTTTCCTCTTTCTCTGGTGGGAGAGAGCAACAACACGGGGACTGAGAGAGAGTCGAGCCCGTGTAATCACATGAACAGTCGAGCGCATGCTCGAGCTGCAGCGCCAATGCCGTTCTCGCACGACCCGTCGAGATCGTCCTCGAGCTGTTCTCGCATGAGCTGTCGAGCTCGTGTTCTCGCCCGAGCCGTCGAGCTCGTGCTCGAGCTGCAGCACGAGTGTCGTTCTCACATGAGCGGTCGAGCTGGTGCTCGAGCTCGAGACACGGACACCGACAACACCGACACATCGCGAACGGTGCCGGGCACGCAAGAGTGCTCGAGAGACCAATGACAAATTTAAAAAACAATATTGTACAAGAATGATCAGAGAATGCTGTGTGAGCTGGTGCCGTTCTCGCTCGACGGGTCGTGTTCGTGCTCGAGCTGCTCGAGCATGAGAACTCGACGACAAACTCGACGGCTCCACCGCACAGCTCAAGCACAAACTTGACCGTGCTTGCCGTGCGAGAACGGCACCAGCTCACACAGCATACTCTGATCATTCTAGTACAATATTGTTTTTTATTTTTGTCATTGGTCTTTCGAGCACTCTTGCGTGTCCGGCACCGTTCTCGAGTTGTCTGTGTTGTCGGTGTCTGCGTCTTGAGCTCGAGCACCAGCTCGACCGTTCATGCGAGAATGGCAATCGTGCTGCAGCTCGAACATGAGCTTGTCTGTGTGCGAGCCAAAGAGAGAGAGAGAGAGTTTCCTCTTTCTCTGCTGGGAGAGAGCAACAACACGGGGACTGAGAGAGAGGAGAGAGGGCGCGTGTGTGTGCACAAACCCAACTCAATCTCGGGCTCGGGAGTGGTCCTGGGGTGGTGTTCGAGGACTGCGGCGCACAGGAGTTTGTCAGTATCACCGAGCTCGCTGTCTCCGGTCGGCAGCACGAGTGTCGTTCTCGCACGAGCCGTCGAGCTGGTGCTCGAGCTCGAGACACGGACACGGACAACACGACACCTCGCGAACGGTGCCGGGCACGCAAGAGTGCTTGAGAGACCAATGACAAAAATAAAAAACAATATTGTACAAGAATGATCAGAGAATGCTGTGTGAGCTGGTGCCGTTCTCGCACGACCGGTCAAGTTCGTGCTCGAGCTGCTCTCGCATGAGAACTCGACGACAAACTTGACGGCTCCACCGCACAGCTCGAGCACGAACTCGACCGGTTGTGCGAGAACGGCACCAGCTCACACAGCATACTCTGATCATTCTTGTACAATGTTGTTTTTTATTTTTGTCATTGGTCTTTCGAGCACTCTTGCGTGCCCGGCACCATTCGCGAGTTGTCTGTGTTGTCGGTGTCCGTGTCTTGAGCTCGAGCACCAGCTCGACCGCTCATGCGAGAACGCAATCGTGCTGCAGCTCGAACACGAGCTTGTCTGTGTGCGAGGCAGAGAGAGAGAGATAGTTTCCTCTTTCTCTGCTGGGAGAGAGCAACAACACGGGGACTGAGAGAGAGGAGAGAGGGCGCGTGTGTGTGCACAAACCCAACTCAACCGTTCTCGCACAACCCGTCGAGATCGTCATCGAGCTGTTCTCGCATGAGCTGTCGAGCTCGTGTTCTCGCCCGAGCCTTTGAGCTTGTGCTCGAGCTGCAGCACGAGTGTCGTTCTCACATGAGCGGTCGAGCTGGTGCTCGAGCTCAAGACACGGACACGGACAACACCGACACATCGCGAACGGTGCCGGGCACGCAAGAGTGCTCGAGAGACCAATGACAAATTTAAAAAACGATATTGTACAAGAATGATCAGAGAATGCTGTGTGAGCTGGTGCCATTCTCGCACGAGCTGCTCGAATGGCACCAGCTCGTGTTCGAGCTGCTCGAGCATGAGATCTCGACGACAAACTCGACGGCTCCACCGCACAGCTCGAGCACGAACTAGACCGTGCTTGCCGTGCGAGAACGGCACCAGCTCACACAGCATACTCTGATCATTATTGTACAATATTGTTTTTTATTTTTGTCATTGGTCTTTTGAGCACACTTGCGTGTCCGGCACCGTTCTCGAGTTGTCTGTGTTGTCGGTGTCTGCGTCTTGAGCTCGAGCACCAGCTCGACCGCTCATGCGAGAACAGCAATCCTGCTGCAGCTCGAACACGAGCTTGTCTGTGTGCGAGACAGAGAGAGAGTTTCCTCTTTCTCTGCTGGGAGAGAGCAACAACACGGGGACTGAGAGAGAGGAGAGAGGGCGCGTGTGTGTGCACAAACCCAACTCAATCTCGGGCTCAGGAGTGGTCCTGGGGTGGTGTTCGAGGACTGAGGCGCACAGGAGTTTGTCAGTATCACCGAGCTCGACCGCTCATGCGAGAACAGCAATCCTGCTGCAGCTCGAACACAAGCTTGTCTGTGTGCGAGACAGAGAGAGAGAGAGTTTCCTCTTTCTCTGGTGGGAGAGAGCAACAACACGGGGACTGAGAGAGAGTCGAGCCCGTGTAATCACATGAACAGTCGAGCGCATGCTCGAGCTGCAGCGCCAATGCCGTTCTCGCACGACCCGTCGAGATCGTCCTCGAGCTGTTCTCGCATGAGCTGTCGAGCTCGTGTTCTCGCCCGAGCCGTCGAGCTCGTGCTCGAGCTGCAGCACGAGTGTCATTCTCACATGAGCGGTCGAGCTGGTGCTCGAGCTCGAGACACGGACACCGACAACACCGACACATCGCGAACGGTGCCGGGCACGCAAGAGTGCTCGAGAGACCAATGACAAATTTAAAAAACAATATTGTACAAGAATGATCAGAGAATGCTGTGTGAGCTGGTGCCGTTCTCGCTCGACGGGTCGTGTTCGTGCTCGAGCTGCTCGAGCATGAGAACTCGACGACAAACTCGACGGCTCCACCGCACAGCTCAAGCACAAACTTGACCGTGCTTGCCGTGCGAGAACGGCACCAGCTCACACAGCATACTCTGATCATTATTGTACAATATTGTTTTTTATTTTTGTCATTGGTCTTTTGAGCACACTTGCGTGTCCGGCACCGTTCTCGAGTTGTCTGTGTTGTCGGTGTCTGCGTCTTGAGCTCGAGCACCAGCTCGACCGCTCATGCGAGAACAGCAATCCTGCTGCAGCTCGAACACGAGCTTGTCTGTGTGCGAGACAGAGAGAGAGTTTCCTCTTTCTCTGCTGGGAGAGAGCAACAACACGGGGACTGAGAGAGAGGAGAGAGGGCGCGTGTGTGTGCACAAACCCAACTCAATCTCGGGCTCAGGAGTGGTCCTGGGGTGGTGTTCGAGGACTGAGGCGCACAGGAGTTTGTCAGTATCACCGAGCTCGACCGCTCATGCGAGAACAGCAATCCTGCTGCAGCTCGAACACGAGCTTGTCTGTGTGCGAGACAGAGAGAGAGAGAGTTTCCTCTTTCTCTGGTGGGAGAGAGCAACAACACGGGGACTGAGAGAGAGTCGAGCCCGTGTAATCACATGAACAGTCGAGCGCATGCTCGAGCTGCAGCGCCAATGCCGTTCTCGCACGACCCGTCGAGATCGTCCTCGAGCTGTTCTCGCATGAGCTGTCGAGCTCGTGTTCTCGCCCGAGCCGTCGAGCTCGTGCTCGAGCTGCAGCACGAGTGTCGTTCTCACATGAGCGGTCGAGCTGGTGCTCGAGCTCGAGACACGGACACCGACAACACCGACACATCGCGAACGGTGCCGGGCACGCAAGAGTGCTCGAGAGACCAATGACAAATTTAAAAAACAATATTGTACAAGAATGATCAGAGAATGCTGTGTGAGCTGGTGCCGTTCTCGCTCGACGGGTCGTGTTCGTGCTCGAGCTGCTCGAGCATGAGAACTCGACGACAAACTCGACGGCTCCACCGCACAGCTCAAGCACAAACTTGACCGTGCTTGCCGTGCGAGAACGGCACCAGCTCACACAGCATACTCTGATCATTCTAGTACAATATTGTTTTTTATTTTTGTCATTGGTCTTTCGAGCACTCTTGCGTGTCCGGCACCGTTCTCGAGTTGTCTGTGTTGTCGGTGTCTGCGTCTTGAGCTCGAGCACCAGCTCGACCGTTCATGCGAGAATGGCAATCGTGCTGCAGCTCGAACATGAGCTTGTCTGTGTGCGAGCCAAAGAGAGAGAGAGAGAGTTTCCTCTTTCTCTGCTGGGAGAGAGCAACAACACGGGGACTGAGAGAGAGGAGAGAGGGCGCGTGTGTGTGCACAAACCCAACTCAATCTCGGGCTCGGGAGTGGTCCTGGGGTGGTGTTCGAGGACTGCGGCGCACAGGAGTTTGTCAGTATCACCGAGCTCGCTGTCTCCGGTCGGCAGCACGAGTGTCGTTCTCGCACGAGCCGTCGAGCTGGTGCTCGAGCTCGAGACACGGACACGGACAACACGACACCTCGCGAACGGTGCCGGGCACGCAAGAGTGCTTGAGAGACCAATGACAAAAATAAAAAACAATATTGTACAAGAATGATCAGAGAATGCTGTGTGAGCTGGTGCCGTTCTCGCACGACCGGTCAAGTTCGTGCTCGAGCTGCTCTCGCATGAGAACTCGACGACAAACTTGACGGCTCCACCGCACAGCTCGAGCACGAACTCGACCGGTTGTGCGAGAACGGCACCAGCTCACACAGCATACTCTGATCATTCTTGTACAATGTTGTTTTTTATTTTTGTCATTGGTCTTTCGAGCACTCTTGCGTGCCCGGCACCATTCGCGAGTTGTCTGTGTTGTCGGTGTCCGTGTCTTGAGCTCGAGCACCAGCTCGACCGCTCATGCGAGAACGCAATCGTGCTGCAGCTCGAACACGAGCTTGTCTGTGTGCGAGGCAGAGAGAGAGAGATAGTTTCCTCTTTCTCTGCTGGGAGAGAGCAACAACACGGGGACTGAGAGAGAGGAGAGAGGGCGCGTGTGTGTGCACAAACCCAACTCAACCGTTCTCGCACGACCCGTCGAGATCGTCATCGAGCTGTTCTCGCATGAGCTGTCGAGCTCGTGTTCTCGCCCGAGCCTTTGAGCTTGTGCTCGAGCTGCAGCACGAGTGTCGTTCTCACATGAGCGGTCGAGCTGGTGCTCGAGCTCGAGACACGGACACCGACAACACCGACACATCGCGAACGGTGCCGGGCACGCAAGAGTGCTCGAGAGACCAATGACAAATTTAAAAAACGATATTGTACAAGAATGATCAGAGAATGCTGTGTGAGCTGGTGCCATTCTCGCACGAGCTGCTCGAATGGCACCAGCTCGTGTTCGAGCTGCTCGAGCATGAGATCTCGACGACAAACTCGACGGCTCCACCGCACAGCTCGAGCACGAACTAGACCGTGCTTGCCGTGCGAGAACGGCACCAGCTCACACAGCATACTCTGATCATTATTGTACAATATTGTTTTTTATTTTTGTCATTGGTCTTTTGAGCACACTTGCGTGTCCGGCACCGTTCTCGAGTTGTCTGTGTTGTCGGTGTCTGCGTCTTGAGCTCGAGCACCAGCTCGACCGCTCATGCGAGAACAGCAATCCTGCTGCAGCTCGAACACGAGCTTGTCTGTGTGCGAGACAGAGAGAGAGTTTCCTCTTTCTCTGCTGGGAGAGAGCAACAACACGGGGACTGAGAGAGAGGAGAGAGGGCGCGTGTGTGTGCACAAACCCAACTCAATCTCGGGCTCAGGAGTGGTCCTGGGGTGGTGTTCGAGGACTGAGGCGCACAGGAGTTTGTCAGTATCACCGAGCTCGACCGCTCATGCGAGAACAGCAATCCTGCTGCAGCTCGAACACGAGCTTGTCTGTGTGCGAGACAGAGAGAGAGAGAGTTTCCTCTTTCTCTGGTGGGAGAGAGCAACAACACGGGGACTGAGAGAGAGTCGAGCCCGTGTAATCACATGAACAGTCGAGCGCATGCTCGAGCTGCAGCGCCAATGCCGTTCTCGCACGACCCGTCGAGATCGTCCTCGAGCTGTTCTCGCATGAGCTGTCGAGCTCGTGTTCTCGCCCGAGCCGTCGAGCTCGTGCTCGAGCTGCAGCACGAGTGTCGTTCTCACATGAGCGGTCGAGCTGGTGCTCGAGCTCGAGACACGGACACCGACAACACCGACACATCGCGAACGGTGCCGGGCACGCAAGAGTGCTCGAGAGACCAATGACAAATTTAAAAAACAATATTGTACAAGAATGATCAGAGAATGCTGTGTGAGCTGGTGCCGTTCTCGCTCGACGGGTCGTGTTCGTGCTCGAGCTGCTCGAGCATGAGAACTCGACGACAAACTCGACGGCTCCACCGCACAGCTCAAGCACAAACTTGACCGTGCTTGCCGTGCGAGAACGGCACCAGCTCACACAGCATACTCTGATCATTCTAGTACAATATTGTTTTTTATTTTTGTCATTGGTCTTTCGAGCACTCTTGCGTGTCCGGCACCGTTCTCAAGTTGTCTGTGTTGTCGGTGTCTGCGTCTTGAGCTCGAGCACCAGCTCGACCGTTCATGCCAGAATGGCAATCGTGCTGCAGCTCGAACATGAGCTTGTCTGTGTGCGAGCCAAAGAGAGAGAGAGAGAGTTTCCTCTTTCTCTGCTGGGAGAGAGCAACAACACGGGGACTGAGAGAGAGGAGAGAGGGCGCGTGTGTGTGCACAAACCCAACTCAATCTCGGGCTCGGGAGTGGTCCTGGGGTGGTGTTCGAGGACTGCGGCGCACAGGAGTTTGTCAGTATCACCGAGCTCGCTGTCTCCGGTCGGCAGCACGAGTGTCGTTCTCGCACGAGCCGTCGAGCTGGTGCTCGAGCTCGAGACACGGACACGGACAACACGACACCTCGCGAACGGTGCCGGGCACGCAAGAGTGCTTGAGAGACCAATGACAAAAATAAAAAACAATATTGTACAAGAATGATCAGAGAATGCTGTGTGAGCTGGTGCCGTTCTCGCACGACCGGTCAAGTTCGTGCTCGAGCTGCTCTCGCATGAGAACTCGACGACAAACTTGACGGCTCCACCGCACAGCTCGAGCACGAACTCGACCGGTTGTGCGAGAACGGCACCAGCTCACACAGCATACTCTGATCATTCTTGTACAATGTTGTTTTTTATTTTTGTCATTGGTCTTTCGAGCACTCTTGCGTGCCCGGCACCATTCGCGAGTTGTCTGTGTTGTCGGTGTCCGTGTCTTGAGCTCGAGCACCAGCTCGACCGCTCATGCGAGAACGCAATCGTGCTGCAGCTCGAACACGAGCTTGTCTGTGTGCGAGGCAGAGAGAGAGAGATAGTTTCCTCTTTCTCTGCTGGGAGAGAGCAACAACACGGGGACTGAGAGAGAGGAGAGAGGGCGCGTGTGTGTGCACAAACCCAACTCAACCGTTCTCGCACGACCCGTCGAGATCGTCATCGAGCTGTTCTCGCATGAGCTGTCGAGCTCGTGTTCTCGCCCGAGCCTTTGAGCTTGTGCTCGAGCTGCAGCACGAGTGTCGTTCTCACATGAGCGGTCGAGCTGGTGCTCGAGCTCGAGACACGGACACCGACAACACCGACACATCGCGAACGGTGCCGGGCACGCAAGAGTGCTCGAGAGACCAATGACAAATTTAAAAAACGATATTGTACAAGAATGATCAGAGAATGCTGTGTGAGCTGGTGCCATTCTCGCACGAGCTGCTCGAATGGCACCAGCTCGTGTTCGAGCTGCTCGAGCATGAGATCTCGACGACAAACTCGACGGCTCCACCGCACAGCTCGAGCACGAACTAGACCGTGCTTGCCGTGCGAGAACGGCACCAGCTCACACAGCATACTCTGATCATTATTGTACAATATTGTTTTTTATTTTTGTCATTGGTCTTTTGAGCACACTTGCGTGTCCGGCACCGTTCTCGAGTTGTCTGTGTTGTCGGTGTCTGCGTCTTGAGCTCGAGCACCAGCTCGACCGCTCATGCGAGAACAGCAATCCTGCTGCAGCTCGAACACGAGCTTGTCTGTGTGCGAGACAGAGAGAGAGTTTCCTCTTTCTCTGCTGGGAGAGAGCAACAACACGGGGACTGAGAGAGAGGAGAGAGGGCGCGTGTGTGTGCACAAACCCAACTCAATCTCGGGCTCAGGAGTGGTCCTGGGGTGGTGTTCGAGGACTGAGGCGCACAGGAGTTTGTCAGTATCACCGAGCTTGACCGCTCATGCGAGAACAGCAATCCTGCTGCAGCTCGACACAAGCTTGTCTGTGTGCGAGACAGAGAGAGAGAGAGTTTCCTCTTTCTCTGGTGGGAGAGAGCAACAACACGGGGACTGAGAGAGAGTCGAGCCCGTGTAATCACATGAACAGTCGAGCGCATGCTCGAGCTGCAGCGCCAATGCCGTTCTCGCACGACCCGTCGAGATCGTCCTCGAGCTGTTCTCGCATGAGCTGTCGAGCTCGTGTTCTCGCCCGAGCCGTCGAGCTCGTGCTCGAGCTGCAGCACGAGTGTCGTTCTCACATGAGCGGTCGAGCTGGTGCTCGAGCTCGAGACACGGACACCGACAACACCGACACATCGCGAACGGTGCCGGGCACGCAAGAGTGCTCGAGAGACCAATGACAAATTTAAAAAACAATATTGTACAAGAATGATCAGAGAATGCTGTGTGAGCTGGTGCCGTTCTCGCTCGACGGGTCGTGTTCGTGCTCGAGCTGCTCGAGCATGAGAACTCGACGACAAACTCGACGGCTCCACCGCACAGCTCAAGCACAAACTTGACCGTGCTTGCCGTGCGAGAACGGCACCAGCTCACACAGCATACTCTGATCATTCTAGTACAATATTGTTTTTTATTTTTGTCATTGGTCTTTCGAGCACTCTTGCGTGTCCGGCACCGTTCTCAAGTTGTCTGTGTTGTCGGTGTCTGCGTCTTGAGCTCGAGCACCAGCTCGACCGTTCATGCCAGAATGGCAATCGTGCTGCAGCTCGAACATGAGCTTGTCTGTGTGCGAGCCAAAGAGAGAGAGAGAGAGTTTCCTCTTTCTCTGCTGGGAGAGAGCAACAACACGGGGACTGAGAGAGAGGAGAGAGGGCGCGTGTGTGTGCACAAACCCAACTCAATCTCGGGCTCGGGAGTGGTCCTGGGGTGGTGTTCGAGGACTGCGGCGCACAGGAGTTTGTCAGTATCACCGAGCTCGCTGTCTCCGGTCGGCAGCACGAGTGTCGTTCTCGCACGAGCCGTCGAGCTGGTGCTCGAGCTCGAGACACGGACACGGACAACACGACACCTCGCGAACGGTGCCGGGCACGCAAGAGTGCTTGAGAGACCAATGACAAAAATAAAAAACAATATTGTACAAGAATGATCAGAGAATGCTGTGTGAGCTGGTGCCGTTCTCGCACGACCGGTCAAGTTCGTGCTCGAGCTGCTCTCGCATGAGAACTCGACGACAAACTTGACGGCTCCACCGCACAGCTCGAGCACGAACTCGACCGGTTGTGCGAGAACGGCACCAGCTCACACAGCATACTCTGATCATTCTTGTACAATGTTGTTTTTTATTTTTGTCATTGGTCTTTCGAGCACTCTTGCGTGCCCGGCACCATTCGCGAGTTGTCTGTGTTGTCGGTGTCCGTGTCTTGAGCTCGAGCACCAGCTCGACCGCTCATGCGAGAACGCAATCGTGCTGCAGCTCGAACACGAGCTTGTCTGTGTGCGAGGCAGAGAGAGAGAGATAGTTTCCTCTTTCTCTGCTGGGAGAGAGCAACAACACGGGGACTGAGAGAGAGGAGAGAGGGCGCGTGTGTGTGCACAAACCCAACTCAACCGTTCTCGCACGACCCGTCGAGATCGTCATCGAGCTGTTCTCGCATGAGCTGTCGAGCTCGTGTTCTCGCCCGAGCCTTTGAGCTCGTGCTCGAGCTGCAGCACGAGTGTCGTTCTCACATGAGCGGTCGAGCTGGTGCTCGAGCTCGAGACACGGACACCGACAACACCGACACATCGCGAACGGTGCCGGGCACGCAAGAGTGCTCGAGAGACCAATGACAAATTTAAAAAACAATATTGTACAAGAATGATCAGAGAATGCTGTGTGAGCTGGTGCCGTTCTCGCACGACCGGTCGTGTTCGTGCTCGAGCTGCTCGAGCATGAGATCTCGACGACGAACTTGACGGCTCCACCGCACAGCTCGAGCACGAACTCGACCGGTTGTGCGAGAACGGCACCAGCTCACACAGCATACTCTGATCATTCTTGTACAATATTGTTTTTTATTTTTGTCATTGGTCTTTCGAGCACTCTTGCGTGCCCGACACCATTCGCGAGTTGTCTGTGTTGTCGTGTCCGTGTCTTGAGCTCGAGCACCAGCTCGACCGCTCATGCGAGAACAGCAATCCTGCTGCAGCTCGAACACGAGCTTGTCTGTGTGCGAGACAGAGAGAGAGAGAGTTTCCTCTTTCTCTGGTGGGAGAGAGCAACAACACGGGGACTGAGAGAGAGTCGAGCCCGTGTAATCACATGAACAGTCGAGCGCATGCTCGAGCTGCAGCGCCAATGCCATTCTCGCACGACCCGTCGAGATCGTCCTCGAGCTGTTCTCGCATGAGCTGTCGAGCTCGTGTTCTCGCCCGAGCCGTCGAGCTCGTGCTCGAGCTGCAGCACGAGTGTCGTTCTCACATGAGCGGTCGAGCTGGTGCTCGAGCTCGAGACACGGACACCGACAACACCGACACATCGCGAACGGTGCCGGGCACGCAAGAGTGCTCGAGAGACCAATGACAAATTTAAAAAACAATATTGTACAAGAATGTTCAGAGAATGCTGTGTGAGCTGGTGCCGTTCTCGCTCGACCGGTCGTGTTCGTGCTCGAGCTGCTCGAGCATGAGAACTCGACGACAAACTTGACGGCTCCACCGCACAGCTCAAGCACAAACTTGACCGTGCTTGCCGTGCGAGAACGACACCAGCTCACACAGCATACTCTGATCATTCTAGTACAATATTGTTTTTTATTTTTGTCATTGGTCTTTTGAGCACTCTTGCATGCCCGGCACCATTCGCGAGTTGTCTGTGTTGTCGGTGTCCGTGTCTTGAGCTCGAGCACCAGATCGACCGCTCATGCGAGAACGGCAATCGTGCTGCAGCTCGAACACGAGCTTGAGTGTGTGCGAGACAGAGAGAGAGAGAGAGAGAGTTTCCTCTTTCTCTGCTGGGAGAAAGCAACAACACAGGGACTGAGAGATAGGAGAGAGGGCGCATGTGTGTGCACAAACCCAACTCAATGTCGGGCTCGGGAGTGGTCCTGGGGTTGTGTTCGAGGACTGAGGCGCACAGGAGTTTGTCAGTATCACCGAGCTCGCTGTCTCCGGTCGGCTGTATTGTGCTTTTGATATATTTTGCAATAAAGAGTGAAACACAACTTTGACTTTGTCGATGTTAGTTTATTATTGTTATTCATCACAGGTAGAATGAACTCACTTACACACAGATGTAGACATCACTAGAGGAATGTTGCACACAAACTCGACCGGTTGTGCGAGAACGGCACCAGCTCACACAGCATACTCTGATCATTGTTGTACAATATTGTTTTTTATTTTTGTCATTGGTTTCGAGCACTCTTGCGTGCCCGGCACCATTCGCGAGTTGTCTGTGTTGTCGGTGTCCGTGTCTTGAGCTCGAGCACGAGCTCGACCGCTCATGCGAGAAGAGCAATCCTGCTGCAGCTCGAACACAAGCTTGTCTGTGTGCCAGAGAGAGAGAGAGAGAGTTTCCTCTTTCTCTGGTGGGAGAGAGCAACAACACAGGGACTGAGAGAGAGTCGAGCCCGTGTACTCACATGAGCAGTCGAGAGCATGCTCGAGCTGCAGCGCCAATGCCGTTCTCGCACGACCCGTCGAGATCGTCCTCGAGCTGTTCTCGCATGAGCTGTCGAGCTCGTGTTCTCGCCCGAGCCGTCGAGCTCGTGCTCGAGCTGCAGCACGAGTGTCGTTCTCACATGAGCGGTTGAGCTGGTGCTCGAGCTCGAGACACGGACACGGACAACAGCGACACATCGCGAACGGTGCCGGGCACGCAAGAGTGCTCGAGAGACCAATGACAAATTTAAAAAACAATATTGTACAAGAATGATCAGAGAATGCTGTGTGAGCTGGTGCCTTTCTCGCACAACCGGTCGTGTTCGTGCTCGAGCTGCTCGAGCATGAGAACTCGACGACGAACTTGACGGCTCCACCGCACAGCTCGAGCACGAACTCGACCGTGCTTGCCGTGCGAGAACGGCACCAGCTCACACAGCATACTCGGATCATTCTTGTACAATATTGTTTTTTATTTTAGTCATTGGTCTTTTGAGCACTCTTGCGTGCCCGGCACCGTTCTCGAGTTGTCTGTGTTGTCGGTGTCCGTGTCTTGAGCTCGAGCACCAGCTCGACCGCTCATGCGAGAATGGCAATCGTGCTGCAGCTCGAACATGAGCTTGTCTGTGTGAGAGCCAGAGAGAGAGAGAGAGAGTTTCCTCTTTCTCTGCTGGGAGAGAGCAACAACACGGGGACTGAGAGAGAGGAGAGAGGGCGTGTGTGTGTGCACAAACCCAACTCAATCTCGGGCTCAGGAGTGGTCCTGGGGTGGTGTTCGAGGACTGAGGCGCACAGGAGTTTGTCAGTATCACCGAGCTCGCTGTCTCCGGTCGGCAGCACGAGTGTCGTTCTCGCATGTGCGGTCGAGCTGGTGCTCGAGCTCGAGACACGGACACCGACAACACCGACACATCGCGAACGGTGCCGGGCACGCAAGAGTGCTCGAGAGACCAATGACAAATTTTAAAAACAATATTGTACAAGAATGATCAGAGAATGCTGTGTGAGCTGGTGCCGTTCTCGCACGACCGGTCGTGTTCGTGCTCGAGCTGCTCGAGCATGAGATCTCGACGATGAACTCGGCGGCTCCACCGCACAGCTCGAGCACGAACTCGACCAGTTGTGCGAGAACGGCACCAGCTCACACAGCATACTCTGATCATTCTTGTACAATATTGTTTTTTATTTTTGTCATTGGTCTTTCGAGCACTCTTGCGTGCCCGGCACCATTCGCGAGTTGTCTGTGTTGTCCGTGTCCGTGTCTTGAGCTCGAGCACCAGCTCGACCGCTCATGCGAGAACAGCAATCCTGCTGCAGCTCGAACACGAGCTTGTCTGTGTGCGAGACAGAGAGAGAGAGTTTCCTCTTTCTCTGCTGGGAGAGAGCAACAACACGGGGACTGAGAGAGAGTCGAGCCCGTGTACTCACATGAGCAGTCGAGCGCATGTTCGAGCTGCAGCGCCAATACCATTCTCGCACGACCCGTCGAGATCGTCCTCGAGCTGTTCTCGCATGAGCTGTCGAGCTCGTGTTCTCGCCAGAGCCGTCGAGCTGGTGCTCGAGCTGCAGCACGAGTGTCGTTCTCACATGAGCGGTCGAGCTTGTGCTCGAGCTCGAGACACGGACACCGACAACACTAACACATCGCAAACAGTGCCGGGAGCACGCAAGAGTGCTCGAGAGACCAATGACAAATTTAAAAAACAATATTGTGCAAGAATGATCAGAGAATGCCCTGTGAGCTGGTGCCGTTCTCGCACGTCCGGTCGTGTTCGTGCTCGAGCTGCTCGAGCATGAGATCTCGACGACGAACTCGGCGGCTCCACCGCACAGCTCGAGCACGAACTCGACCGGTTGTGCGAGAACGGCACCAGCTCACACAGCATACTCTGATCATTCTTGTACAATATTGTTTTTTATTTTTGTCATTGGTCTTTCGAGCACTCTTGCGTGCCCGGCACCATTCGCGAGTTGTCTGTGTTGTCGGTGTCCGTGTCTTGAGCTCGAGCACGAGCTCGACCGCTCATGCGAGAACAGCAATCCTGCTGCAGCTCGAACACAAGCTTGTCTGTGTGCCAGAGAGAGAGAGAGAGAGTTTCCTCTTTCTCTGGTGGGAGAGAGCAACAACACAGGGACTGAGAGAGAGTCGAGCCCGTGTACTCACATGAGCAGTCGAGCGCATGCTCGAGCTGCAGCGCCAATGCCGTTCTCGCACGACCCGTCGAGATCGTCCTCGAGCTGTTCTCGCATGAGCTGTCGAGCTCGTGTTCTCGCCCGAGCCGTCGAGCTCGTGCTCGAGCTGCAGCACGAGTGTCGTTCTCACATGAGCGGTCGAGCTTGTGCTCGAGCTGCAGCACGAGTGTCGTTCTCACATGAGCGGTCGAGCTTGTGCTCGAGCTCGAGACACGGACACCGACAACACTAACACATCGCAAACAGTGCCGGGAGCACGCAAGAGTGCTCGAGAGACCAATGACAAATTTAAAAAACAATATTGTGCAAGAATGATCAGAGAATGCCCTGTGAGCTGGTGCCGTTCTCGCACGTCCGGTCGTGTTCGTGCTCGAGCTGCTCGAGCATGAGATCTCGACGACGAACTCGGCGGCTCCACCGCACAGCTCGAGCACGAACTCGACCGGTTGTGCGAGAACGGCACCAGCTCACACAGCATACTCTGATCATTCTTGTACAATATTGTTTTTTATTTTTGTCATTGGTCTTTCGAGCACTCTTGCGTGCCCGGCACCATTCGCGAGTTGTCTGTGTTGTCGGTGTCCGTGTCTTGAGCTCGAGCACGAGCTCGACCGCTCATGCGAGAACAGCAATCCTGCTGCAGCTCGAACACAAGCTTGTCTGTGTGCCAGAGAGAGAGAGAGAGAGTTTCCTCTTTCTCTGGTGGGAGAGAGCAACAACACAGGGACTGAGAGAGAGTCGAGCCCGTGTACTCACATGAGCAGTCGAGCGCATGCTCGAGCTGCAGCGCCAATGCCGTTCTCGCACGACCCGTCGAGATCGTCCTCGAGCTGTTCTCGCATGAGCTGTCGAGCTCGTGTTCTCGCCCGAGCCGTCGAGCTCGTGCTCGAGCTGCAGCACGAGTGTCGTTCTCACATGAGCGGTTGAGCTGGTGCTCGAGCTCGAGACACGGACACGGACAACACCGACACATCGCGAACGGTGCCGGGCACGCAAGAGTGCTCGAGAGACCAATGACAAATTTAAAAAACAATATTGTACAAGAATGATCAGAGAATGCTGTGTGAGCTGGTGCCGTTCTCGCACAACCGGTCGTGTTCGTGCTCGAGCTGCTCGAGCATGAGAACTCGACGACGAACTTGACGGCTCCACCGCACAGCTCGAGCACGAACTCGACCGTGCTTGCCGTGCGAGAACGGCACCAGCTCACACAGCATACTCGGATCATTCTTGTACAATATTGTTTTTTATTTTAGTCATTGGTCTTTTGAGCACTCTTGCGTGCCCGGCACCGTTCTCGAGTTGTCTGTGTTGTCGGTGTCCGTGTCTTGAGCTCGAGCACCAGCTCGACCGCTCATGCGAGAATGGCAATCGTGCTGCAGCTCGAACATGAGCTTGTCTGTGTGCGAGCCAGAGAGAGAGAGAGAGAGTTTCCTCTTTCTCTGCTGGGAGAGAGCAACAACACGGGGACTGAGAGAGAGGAGAGAGGGCGCGTGTGTGTGCACAAACCCAACTCAATCTCGGGCTCAGGAGTGGTCCTGGGGTGGTGTTCGAGGACTGAGGCGCACAGGAGTTTGTCAGTATCACCGAGCTCGCTGTCTCCGGTCGGCAGCACGAGTGTCGTTCTCGCATGTGCGGTCGAGCTGGTGCTCGAGCTCGAGACACGGACACCGACAACACCGACACATCGCGAACGGTGCCGGGCACGCAAGAGTGCTCGAGAGACCAATGACAAATTTAAAAAACGATATTGTACAAGAATGATCAGAGAATGCTGTGTGAGCTGGTGCCATTCTCGCACGAGCTGCTCGAATGGCACCAGCTCGTGTTCGAGCTGCTCGAGCATGAGATCTCGACGACAAACTCGACGGCTCCACCGCACAGCTCGAGCACGAACTAGACCGTGCTTGCCGTGCGAGAACGGCACCAGCTCACACAGCATACTCTGATCATTATTGTACAATATTGTTTTTTATTTTTGTCATTGGTCTTTTGAGCACACTTGCGTGTCCGGCACCGTTCTCGAGTTGTCTGTGTTGTCGGTGTCTGCGTCTTGAGCTCGAGCACCAGCTCGACCGCTCATGCGAGAACAGCAATCCTGCTGCAGCTCGAACACGAGCTTGTCTGTGTGCGAGACAGAGAGAGAGTTTCCTCTTTCTCTGCTGGGAGAGAGCAACAACACGGGGACTGAGAGAGAGGAGAGAGGGCGCGTGTGTGTGCACAAACCCAACTCAATCTCGGGCTCAGGAGTGGTCCTGGGGTGGTGTTCGAGGACTGAGGCGCACAGGAGTTTGTCAGTATCACCGAGCTCGACCGCTCATGCGAGAACAGCAATCCTGCTGCAGCTCGAACACAAGCTTGTCTGTGTGCGAGACAGAGAGAGAGAGAGTTTCCTCTTTCTCTGGTGGGAGAGAGCAACAACACGGGGACTGAGAGAGAGTCGAGCCCGTGTAATCACATGAACAGTCGAGCGCATGCTCGAGCTGCAGCGCCAATGCCGTTCTCGCACGACCCGTCGAGATCGTCCTCGAGCTGTTCTCGCATGAGCTGTCGAGCTCGTGTTCTCGCCCGAGCCGTCGAGCTCGTGCTCGAGCTGCAGCACGAGTGTCATTCTCACATGAGCGGTCGAGCTGGTGCTCGAGCTCGAGACACGGACACCGACAACACCGACACATCGCGAACGGTGCCGGGCACGCAAGAGTGCTCGAGAGACCAATGACAAATTTAAAAAACAATATTGTACAAGAATGATCAGAGAATGCTGTGTGAGCTGGTGCCGTTCTCGCTCGACGGGTCGTGTTCGTGCTCGAGCTGCTCGAGCATGAGAACTCGACGACAAACTCGACGGCTCCACCGCACAGCTCAAGCACAAACTTGACCGTGCTTGCCGTGCGAGAACGGCACCAGCTCACACAGCATACTCTGATCATTATTGTACAATATTGTTTTTTATTTTTGTCATTGGTCTTTTGAGCACACTTGCGTGTCCGGCACCGTTCTCGAGTTGTCTGTGTTGTCGGTGTCTGCGTCTTGAGCTCGAGCACCAGCTCGACCGCTCATGCGAGAACAGCAATCCTGCTGCAGCTCGAACACGAGCTTGTCTGTGTGCGAGACAGAGAGAGAGTTTCCTCTTTCTCTGCTGGGAGAGAGCAACAACACGGGGACTGAGAGAGAGGAGAGAGGGCGCGTGTGTGTGCACAAACCCAACTCAATCTCGGGCTCAGGAGTGGTCCTGGGGTGGTGTTCGAGGACTGAGGCGCACAGGAGTTTGTCAGTATCACCGAGCTCGACCGCTCATGCGAGAACAGCAATCCTGCTGCAGCTCGAACACGAGCTTGTCTGTGTGCGAGACAGAGAGAGAGAGAGTTTCCTCTTTCTCTGGTGGGAGAGAGCAACAACACGGGGACTGAGAGAGAGTCGAGCCCGTGTAATCACATGAACAGTCGAGCGCATGCTCGAGCTGCAGCGCCAATGCCGTTCTCGCACGACCCGTCGAGATCGTCCTCGAGCTGTTCTCGCATGAGCTGTCGAGCTCGTGTTCTCGCCCGAGCCGTCGAGCTCGTGCTCGAGCTGCAGCACGAGTGTCGTTCTCACATGAGCGGTCGAGCTGGTGCTCGAGCTCGAGACACGGACACCGACAACACCGACACATCGCGAACGGTGCCGGGCACGCAAGAGTGCTCGAGAGACCAATGACAAATTTAAAAAACAATATTGTACAAGAATGATCAGAGAATGCTGTGTGAGCTGGTGCCGTTCTCGCTCGACGGGTCGTGTTCGTGCTCGAGCTGCTCGAGCATGAGAACTCGACGACAAACTCGACGGCTCCACCGCACAGCTCAAGCACAAACTTGACCGTGCTTGCCGTGCGAGAACGGCACCAGCTCACACAGCATACTCTGATCATTCTAGTACAATATTGTTTTTTATTTTTGTCATTGGTCTTTCGAGCACTCTTGCGTGTCCGGCACCGTTCTCGAGTTGTCTGTGTTGTCGGTGTCTGCGTCTTGAGCTCGAGCACCAGCTCGACCGTTCATGCGAGAATGGCAATCGTGCTGCAGCTCGAACATGAGCTTGTCTGTGTGCGAGCCAAAGAGAGAGAGAGAGAGTTTCCTCTTTCTCTGCTGGGAGAGAGCAACAACACGGGGACTGAGAGAGAGGAGAGAGGGCGCGTGTGTGTGCACAAACCCAACTCAATCTCGGGCTCGGGAGTGGTCCTGGGGTGGTGTTCGAGGACTGCGGCGCACAGGAGTTTGTCAGTATCACCGAGCTCGCTGTCTCCGGTCGGCAGCACGAGTGTCGTTCTCGCACGAGCCGTCGAGCTGGTGCTCGAGCTCGAGACACGGACACGGACAACACGACACCTCGCGAACGGTGCCGGGCACGCAAGAGTGCTTGAGAGACCAATGACAAAAATAAAAAACAATATTGTACAAGAATGATCAGAGAATGCTGTGTGAGCTGGTGCCGTTCTCGCACGACCGGTCAAGTTCGTGCTCGAGCTGCTCTCGCATGAGAACTCGACGACAAACTTGACGGCTCCACCGCACAGCTCGAGCACGAACTCGACCGGTTGTGCGAGAACGGCACCAGCTCACACAGCATACTCTGATCATTCTTGTACAATGTTGTTTTTTATTTTTGTCATTGGTCTTTCGAGCACTCTTGCGTGCCCGGCACCATTCGCGAGTTGTCTGTGTTGTCGGTGTCCGTGTCTTGAGCTCGAGCACCAGCTCGACCGCTCATGCGAGAACGCAATCGTGCTGCAGCTCGAACACGAGCTTGTCTGTGTGCGAGGCAGAGAGAGAGAGATAGTTTCCTCTTTCTCTGCTGGGAGAGAGCAACAACACGGGGACTGAGAGAGAGGAGAGAGGGCGCGTGTGTGTGCACAAACCCAACTCAACCGTTCTCGCACGACCCGTCGAGATCGTCATCGAGCTGTTCTCGCATGAGCTGTCGAGCTCGTGTTCTCGCCCGAGCCTTTGAGCTTGTGCTCGAGCTGCAGCACGAGTGTCGTTCTCACATGAGCGGTCGAGCTGGTGCTCGAGCTCGAGACACGGACACCGACAACACCGACACATCGCGAACGGTGCCGGGCACGCAAGAGTGCTCGAGAGACCAATGACAAATTTAAAAAACGATATTGTACAAGAATGATCAGAGAATGCTGTGTGAGCTGGTGCCATTCTCGCACGAGCTGCTCGAATGGCACCAGCTCGTGTTCGAGCTGCTCGAGCATGAGATCTCGACGACAAACTCGACGGCTCCACCGCACAGCTCGAGCACGAACTAGACCGTGCTTGCCGTGCGAGAACGGCACCAGCTCACACAGCATACTCTGATCATTATTGTACAATATTGTTTTTTATTTTTGTCATTGGTCTTTTGAGCACACTTGCGTGTCCGGCACCGTTCTCGAGTTGTCTGTGTTGTCGGTGTCTGCGTCTTGAGCTCGAGCACCAGCTCGACCGCTCATGCGAGAACAGCAATCCTGCTGCAGCTCGAACACGAGCTTGTCTGTGTGCGAGACAGAGAGAGAGTTTCCTCTTTCTCTGCTGGGAGAGAGCAACAACACGGGGACTGAGAGAGAGGAGAGAGGGCGCGTGTGTGTGCACAAACCCAACTCAATCTCGGGCTCAGGAGTGGTCCTGGGGTGGTGTTCGAGGACTGAGGCGCACAGGAGTTTGTCAGTATCACCGAGCTCGACCGCTCATGCGAGAACAGCAATCCTGCTGCAGCTCGAACACGAGCTTGTCTGTGTGCGAGACAGAGAGAGAGAGAGTTTCCTCTTTCTCTGGTGGGAGAGAGCAACAACACGGGGACTGAGAGAGAGTCGAGCCCGTGTAATCACATGAACAGTCGAGCGCATGCTCGAGCTGCAGCGCCAATGCCGTTCTCGCACGACCCGTCGAGATCGTCCTCGAGCTGTTCTCGCATGAGCTGTCGAGCTCGTGTTCTCGCCCGAGCCGTCGAGCTCGTGCTCGAGCTGCAGCACGAGTGTCGTTCTCACATGAGCGGTCGAGCTGGTGCTCGAGCTCGAGACACGGACACCGACAACACCGACACATCGCGAACGGTGCCGGGCACGCAAGAGTGCTCGAGAGACCAATGACAAATTTAAAAAACAATATTGTACAAGAATGATCAGAGAATGCTGTGTGAGCTGGTGCCGTTCTCGCTCGACGGGTCGTGTTCGTGCTCGAGCTGCTCGAGCATGAGAACTCGACGACAAACTCGACGGCTCCACCGCACAGCTCAAGCACAAACTTGACCGTGCTTGCCGTGCGAGAACGGCACCAGCTCACACAGCATACTCTGATCATTCTAGTACAATATTGTTTTTTATTTTTGTCATTGGTCTTTCGAGCACTCTTGCGTGTCCGGCACCGTTCTCAAGTTGTCTGTGTTGTCGGTGTCTGCGTCTTGAGCTCGAGCACCAGCTCGACCGTTCATGCCAGAATGGCAATCGTGCTGCAGCTCGAACATGAGCTTGTCTGTGTGCGAGCCAAAGAGAGAGAGAGAGAGTTTCCTCTTTCTCTGCTGGGAGAGAGCAACAACACGGGGACTGAGAGAGAGGAGAGAGGGCGCGTGTGTGTGCACAAACCCAACTCAATCTCGGGCTCGGGAGTGGTCCTGGGGTGGTGTTCGAGGACTGCGGCGCACAGGAGTTTGTCAGTATCACCGAGCTCGCTGTCTCCGGTCGGCAGCACGAGTGTCGTTCTCGCACGAGCCGTCGAGCTGGTGCTCGAGCTCGAGACACGGACACGGACAACACGACACCTCGCGAACGGTGCCGGGCACGCAAGAGTGCTTGAGAGACCAATGACAAAAATAAAAAACAATATTGTACAAGAATGATCAGAGAATGCTGTGTGAGCTGGTGCCGTTCTCGCACGACCGGTCAAGTTCGTGCTCGAGCTGCTCTCGCATGAGAACTCGACGACAAACTTGACGGCTCCACCGCACAGCTCGAGCACGAACTCGACCGGTTGTGCGAGAACGGCACCAGCTCACACAGCATACTCTGATCATTCTTGTACAATGTTGTTTTTTATTTTTGTCATTGGTCTTTCGAGCACTCTTGCGTGCCCGGCACCATTCGCGAGTTGTCTGTGTTGTCGGTGTCCGTGTCTTGAGCTCGAGCACCAGCTCGACCGCTCATGCGAGAACGCAATCGTGCTGCAGCTCGAACACGAGCTTGTCTGTGTGCGAGGCAGAGAGAGAGAGATAGTTTCCTCTTTCTCTGCTGGGAGAGAGCAACAACACGGGGACTGAGAGAGAGGAGAGAGGGCGCGTGTGTGTGCACAAACCCAACTCAACCGTTCTCGCACGACCCGTCGAGATCGTCATCGAGCTGTTCTCGCATGAGCTGTCGAGCTCGTGTTCTCGCCCGAGCCTTTGAGCTTGTGCTCGAGCTGCAGCACGAGTGTCGTTCTCACATGAGCGGTCGAGCTGGTGCTCGAGCTCGAGACACGGACACCGACAACACCGACACATCGCGAACGGTGCCGGGCACGCAAGAGTGCTCGAGAGACCAATGACAAATTTAAAAAACGATATTGTACAAGAATGATCAGAGAATGCTGTGTGAGCTGGTGCCATTCTCGCACGAGCTGCTCGAATGGCACCAGCTCGTGTTCGAGCTGCTCGAGCATGAGATCTCGACGACAAACTCGACGGCTCCACCGCACAGCTCGAGCACGAACTAGACCGTGCTTGCCGTGCGAGAACGGCACCAGCTCACACAGCATACTCTGATCATTATTGTACAATATTGTTTTTTATTTTTGTCATTGGTCTTTTGAGCACACTTGCGTGTCCGGCACCGTTCTCGAGTTGTCTGTGTTGTCGGTGTCTGCGTCTTGAGCTCGAGCACCAGCTCGACCGCTCATGCGAGAACAGCAATCCTGCTGCAGCTCGAACACGAGCTTGTCTGTGTGCGAGACAGAGAGAGAGTTTCCTCTTTCTCTGCTGGGAGAGAGCAACAACACGGGGACTGAGAGAGAGGAGAGAGGGCGCGTGTGTGTGCACAAACCCAACTCAATCTCGGGCTCAGGAGTGGTCCTGGGGTGGTGTTCGAGGACTGAGGCGCACAGGAGTTTGTCAGTATCACCGAGCTCGACCGCTCATGCGAGAACAGCAATCCTGCTGCAGCTCGAACACGAGCTTGTCTGTGTGCGAGACAGAGAGAGAGAGAGTTTCCTCTTTCTCTGGTGGGAGAGAGCAACAACACGGGGACTGAGAGAGAGTCGAGCCTGTGTAATCACATGAACAGTCGAGCGCATGCTCGAGCTGCAGCGCCAATGCCGTTCTCGCACGACCCGTCGAGATCGTCCTCGAGCTGTTCTCGCATGAGCTGTCGAGCTCGTGTTCTCGCCCGAGCCGTCGAGCTCGTGCTCGAGCTGCAGCACGAGTGTCGTTCTCACATGAGCGGTCGAGCTGGTGCTCGAGCTCGAGACACGGACACCGACAACACCGACACATCGCGAACGGTGCCGGGCACGCAAGAGTGCTCGAGAGACCAATGACAAATTTAAAAAACAATATTGTACAAGAATGATCAGAGAATGCTGTGTGAGCTGGTGCCGTTCTCGCTCGACGGGTCGTGTTCGTGCTCGAGCTGCTCGAGCATGAGAACTCGACGACAAACTCGACGGCTCCACCGCACAGCTCAAGCACAAACTTGACCGTGCTTGCCGTGCGAGAACGGCACCAGCTCACACAGCATACTCTGATCATTCTAGTACAATATTGTTTTTTATTTTTGTCATTGGTCTTTCGAGCACTCTTGCGTGTCCGGCACCGTTCTCAAGTTGTCTGTGTTGTCGGTGTCTGCGTCTTGAGCTCGAGCACCAGCTCGACCGTTCATGCCAGAATGGCAATCGTGCTGCAGCTCGAACATGAGCTTGTCTGTGTGCGAGCCAAAGAGAGAGAGAGAGAGTTTCCTCTTTCTCTGCTGGGAGAGAGCAACAACACGGGGACTGAGAGAGAGGAGAGAGGGCGCGTGTGTGTGCACAAACCCAACTCAATCTCGGGCTCGGGAGTGGTCCTGGGGTGGTGTTCGAGGACTGCGGCGCACAGGAGTTTGTCAGTATCACCGAGCTCGCTGTCTCCGGTCGGCAGCACGAGTGTCGTTCTCGCACGAGCCGTCGAGCTGGTGCTCGAGCTCGAGACACGGACACGGACAACACGACACCTCGCGAACGGTGCCGGGCACGCAAGAGTGCTTGAGAGACCAATGACAAAAATAAAAAACAATATTGTACAAGAATGATCAGAGAATGCTGTGTGAGCTGGTGCCGTTCTCGCACGACCGGTCAAGTTCGTGCTCGAGCTGCTCTCGCATGAGAACTCGACGACAAACTTGACGGCTCCACCGCACAGCTCGAGCACGAACTCGACCGGTTGTGCGAGAACGGCACCAGCTCACACAGCATACTCTGATCATTCTTGTACAATGTTGTTTTTTATTTTTGTCATTGGTCTTTCGAGCACTCTTGCGTGCCCGGCACCATTCGCGAGTTGTCTGTGTTGTCGGTGTCCGTGTCTTGAGCTCGAGCACCAGCTCGACCGCTCATGCGAGAACGCAATCGTGCTGCAGCTCGAACACGAGCTTGTCTGTGTGCGAGGCAGAGAGAGAGAGATAGTTTCCTCTTTCTCTGCTGGGAGAGAGCAACAACACGGGGACTGAGAGAGAGGAGAGAGGGCGCGTGTGTGTGCACAAACCCAACTCAACCGTTCTCGCACGACCCGTCGAGATCGTCATCGAGCTGTTCTCGCATGAGCTGTCGAGCTCGTGTTCTCGCCCGAGCCTTTGAGCTCGTGCTCGAGCTGCAGCACGAGTGTCGTTCTCACATGAGCGGTCGAGCTGGTGCTCGAGCTCGAGACACGGACACCGACAACACCGACACATCGCGAACGGTGCCGGGCACGCAAGAGTGCTCGAGAGACCAATGACAAATTTAAAAAACAATATTGTACAAGAATGATCAGAGAATGCTGTGTGAGCTGGTGCCGTTCTCGCACGACCGGTCGTGTTCGTGCTCGAGCTGCTCGAGCATGAGATCTCGACGACGAACTTGACGGCTCCACCGCACAGCTCGAGCACGAACTCGACCGGTTGTGCGAGAACGGCACCAGCTCACACAGCATACTCTGATCATTCTTGTACAATATTGTTTTTTATTTTTGTCATTGGTCTTTCGAGCACTCTTGCGTGCCCGACACCATTCGCGAGTTGTCTGTGTTGTCCTGTCCGTGTCTTGAGCTCGAGCACCAGCTCGACCGCTCATGCGAGAACAGCAATCCTGCTGCAGCTCGAACACGAGCTTGTCTGTGTGCGAGACAGAGAGAGAGAGAGTTTCCTCTTTCTCTGGTGGGAGAGAGCAACAACACGGGGACTGAGAGAGAGTCGAGCCCGTGTAATCACATGAACAGTCGAGCGCATGCTCGAGCTGCAGCGCCAATGCCATTCTCGCACGACCCGTCGAGATCGTCCTCGAGCTGTTCTCGCATGAGCTGTCGAGCTCGTGTTCTCGCCCGAGCCGTCGAGCTCGTGCTCGAGCTGCAGCACGAGTGTCGTTCTCACATGAGCGGTCGAGCTGGTGCTCGAGCTCGAGACACGGACACCGACAACACCGACACATCGCGAACGGTGCCGGGCACGCAAGAGTGCTCGAGAGACCAATGACAAATTTAAAAAACAATATTGTACAAGAATGTTCAGAGAATGCTGTGTGAGCTGGTGCCGTTCTCGCTCGACCGGTCGTGTTCGTGCTCGAGCTGCTCGAGCATGAGAACTCGACGACAAACTCGACGGCTCCACCGCACAGCTCAAGCACAAACTTGACCGTGCTTGCCGTGCGAGAACGACACCAGCTCACACAGCATACTCTGATCATTCTAGTACAATATTGTTTTTTATTTTTGTCATTGGTCTTTCGAGCACTCTTGCATGCCCGGCACCATTCGCGAGTTGTCTGTGTTGTCGGTGTCCGTGTCTTGAGCTCGAGCACCAGATCGACCGCTCATGCGAGAACGGCAATCGTGCTGCAGCTCGAACACGAGCTTGAGTGTGTGCGAGACAGAGAGAGAGAGAGAGAGAGTTTCCTCTTTCTCTGCTGGGAGAAAGCAACAACACAGGGACTGAGAGATAGGAGAGAGGGCGCATGTGTGTGCACAAACCCAACTCAATGTCGGGCTCGGGAGTGGTCCTGGGGTTGTGTTCGAGGACTGAGGCGCACAGGAGTTTGTCAGTATCACCGAGCTCGCTGTCTCCGGTCGGCTGTATTGTGCTTTTGATATATTTTGCAATAAAGAGTGAAACACAACTTTGACTTTGTCGATGTTAGTTTATTATTGTTATTCATCACAGGTAGAATGAACTCACTTACACACAGATGTAGACATCACTAGAGGAATGTTGCACACAAACTCGACCGGTTGTGCGAGAACGGCACCAGCTCACACAGCATACTCTGATCATTGTTGTACAATATTGTTTTTTATTTTTGTCATTGGTTTCGAGCACTCTTGCGTGCCCGGCACCATTCGCGAGTTGTCTGTGTTGTCGGTGTCCGTGTCTTGAGCTCGAGCACGAGCTCGACCGCTCATGCGAGAAGAGCAATCCTGCTGCAGCTCGAACACAAGCTTGTCTGTGTGCCAGAGAGAGAGAGAGAGAGTTTCCTCTTTCTCTGGTGGGAGAGAGCAACAACACAGGGACTGAGAGAGAGTCGAGCCCGTGTACTCACATGAGCAGTCGAGAGCATGCTCGAGCTGCAGCGCCAATGCCGTTCTCGCACGACCCGTCGAGATCGTCCTCGAGCTGTTCTCGCATGAGCTGTCGAGCTCGTGTTCTCGCCCGAGCCGTCGAGCTCGTGCTCGAGCTGCAGCACGAGTGTCGTTCTCACATGAGCGGTTGAGCTGGTGCTCGAGCTCGAGACACGGACACGGACAACAGCGACACATCGCGAACGGTGCCGGGCACGCAAGAGTGCTCGAGAGACCAATGACAAATTTAAAAAACAATATTGTACAAGAATGATCAGAGAATGCTGTGTGAGCTGGTGCCGTTCTCGCACAACCGGTCGTGTTCGTGCTCGAGCTGCTCGAGCATGAGAACTCGACGACGAACTTGACGGCTCCACCGCACAGCTCGAGCACGAACTCGACCGTGCTTGCCGTGCGAGAACGGCACCAGCTCACACAGCATACTCGGATCATTCTTGTACAATATTGTTTTTTATTTTAGTCATTGGTCTTTTGAGCACTCTTGCGTGCCCGGCACCGTTCTCGAGTTGTCTGTGTTGTCGGTGTCCGTGTCTTGAGCTCGAGCACCAGCTCGACCGCTCATGCGAGAATGGCAATCGTGCTGCAGCTCGAACATGAGCTTGTCTGTGTGAGAGCCAGAGAGAGAGAGAGAGAGTTTCCTCTTTCTCTGCTGGGAGAGAGCAACAACACGGGGACTGAGAGAGAGGAGAGAGGGCGTGTGTGTGTGCACAAACCCAACTCAATCTCGGGCTCAGGAGTGGTCCTGGGGTGGTGTTCGAGGACTGAGGCGCACAGGAGTTTGTCAGTATCACCGAGCTCGCTGTCTCCGGTCGGCAGCACGAGTGTCGTTCTCGCATGTGCGGTCGAGCTGGTGCTCGAGCTCGAGACACGGACACCGACAACACCGACACATCGCGAACGGTGCCGGGCACGCAAGAGTGCTCGAGAGACCAATGACAAATTTTAAAAACAATATTGTACAAGAATGATCAGAGAATGCTGTGTGAGCTGGTGCCGTTCTCGCACGACCGGTCGTGTTCGTGCTCGAGCTGCTCGAGCATGAGATCTCGACGATGAACTCGGCGGCTCCACCGCACAGCTCGAGCACGAACTCGACCAGTTGTGCGAGAACGGCACCAGCTCACACAGCATACTCTGATCATTCTTGTACAATATTGTTTTTTATTTTTGTCATTGGTCTTTCGAGCACTCTTGCGTGCCCGGCACCATTCGCGAGTTGTCTGTGTTGTCCGTGTCCGTGTCTTGAGCTCGAGCACCAGCTCGACCGCTCATGCGAGAACAGCAATCCTGCTGCAGCTCGAACACGAGCTTGTCTGTGTGCGAGACAGAGAGAGAGAGTTTCCTCTTTCTCTGCTGGGAGAGAGCAACAACACGGGGACTGAGAGAGAGTCGAGCCCGTGTACTCACATGAGCAGTCGAGCGCATGTTCGAGCTGCAGCGCCAATACCATTCTCGCACGACCCGTCGAGATCGTCCTCGAGCTGTTCTCGCATGAGCTGTCGAGCTCGTGTTCTCGCCAGAGCCGTCGAGCTGGTGCTCGAGCTGCAGCACGAGTGTCGTTCTCACATGAGCGGTCGAGCTTGTGCTCGAGCTCGAGACACGGACACCGACAACACTAACACATCGCAAACAGTGCCGGGAGCACGCAAGAGTGCTCGAGAGACCAATGACAAATTTAAAAAACAATATTGTGCAAGAATGATCAGAGAATGCCCTGTGAGCTGGTGCCGTTCTCGCACGTCCGGTCGTGTTCGTGCTCGAGCTGCTCGAGCATGAGATCTCGACGACGAACTCGGCGGCTCCACCGCACAGCTCGAGCACGAACTCGACCGGTTGTGCGAGAACGGCACCAGCTCACACAGCATACTCTGATCATTCTTGTACAATATTGTTTTTTATTTTTGTCATTGGTCTTTCGAGCACTCTTGCGTGCCCGGCACCATTCGCGAGTTGTCTGTGTTGTCGGTGTCCGTGTCTTGAGCTCGAGCACGAGCTCGACCGCTCATGCGAGAACAGCAATCCTGCTGCAGCTCGAACACAAGCTTGTCTGTGTGCCAGAGAGAGAGAGAGAGAGTTTCCTCTTTCTCTGGTGGGAGAGAGCAACAACACAGGGACTGAGAGAGAGTCGAGCCCGTGTACTCACATGAGCAGTCGAGCGCATGCTCGAGCTGCAGCGCCAATGCCGTTCTCGCACGACCCGTCGAGATCGTCCTCGAGCTGTTCTCGCATGAGCTGTCGAGCTCGTGTTCTCGCCCGAGCCGTCGAGCTCGTGCTCGAGCTGCAGCACGAGTGTCGTTCTCACATGAGCGGTCGAGCTTGTGCTCGAGCTGCAGCACGAGTGTCGTTCTCACATGAGCGGTCGAGCTTGTGCTCGAGCTCGAGACACGGACACCGACAACACTAACACATCGCAAACAGTGCCGGGAGCACGCAAGAGTGCTCGAGAGACCAATGACAAATTTAAAAAACAATATTGTGCAAGAATGATCAGAGAATGCCCTGTGAGCTGGTGCCGTTCTCGCACGTCCGGTCGTGTTCGTGCTCGAGCTGCTCGAGCATGAGATCTCGACGACGAACTCGGCGGCTCCACCGCACAGCTCGAGCACGAACTCGACCGGTTGTGCGAGAACGGCACCAGCTCACACAGCATACTCTGATCATTCTTGTACAATATTGTTTTTTATTTTTGTCATTGGTCTTTCGAGCACTCTTGCGTGCCCGGCACCATTCGCAAGTTGTCTGTGTTGTCGGTGTCCGTGTCTTGAGCTCGAGCACGAGCTCGACCGCTCATGCGAGAACAGCAATCCTGCTGCAGCTCGAACACAAGCTTGTCTGTGTGCCAGAGAGAGAGAGAGAGAGTTTCCTCTTTCTCTGGTGGGAGAGAGCAACAACACAGGGACTGAGAGAGAGTCGAGCCCGTGTACTCACATGAGCAGTCGAGCGCATGCTCGAGCTGCAGCGCCAATGCCGTTCTCGCACGACCCGTCGAGATCGTCCTCGAGCTGTTCTCGCATGAGCTGTCGAGCTCGTGTTCTCGCCCGAGCCGTCGAGCTCGTGCTCGAGCTGCAGCACGAGTGTCGTTCTCACATGAGCGGTTGAGCTGGTGCTCGAGCTCGAGACACGGACACGGACAACACCGACACATCGCGAACGGTGCCGGGCACGCAAGAGTGCTCGAGAGACCAATGACAAATTTAAAAAACAATATTGTACAAGAATGATCAGAGAATGCTGTGTGAGCTGGTGCCGTTCTCGCACAACCGGTCGTGTTCGTGCTCGAGCTGCTCGAGCATGAGAACTCGACGACGAACTTGACGGCTCCACCGCACAGCTCGAGCACGAACTCGACCGTGCTTGCCGTGCGAGAACGGCACCAGCTCACACAGCATACTCGGATCATTCTTGTACAATATTGTTTTTTATTTTAGTCATTGGTCTTTTGAGCACTCTTGCGTGCCCGGCACCGTTCTCGAGTTGTCTGTGTTGTCGGTGTCCGTGTCTTGAGCTCGAGCACCAGCTCGACCGCTCATGCGAGAATGGCAATCGTGCTGCAGCTCGAACATGAGCTTGTCTGTGTGCGAGCCAGAGAGAGAGAGAGAGAGTTTCCTCTTTCTCTGCTGGGAGAGAGCAACAACACGGGGACTGAGAGAGAGGAGAGAGGGCGCGTGTGTGTGCACAAACCCAACTCAATCTCGGGCTCAGGAGTGGTCCTGGGGTGGTGTTCGAGGACTGAGGCGCACAGGAGTTTGTCAGTATCACCGAGCTCGCTGTCTCCGGTCGGCAGCACGAGTGTCGTTCTCGCATGTGCGGTCGAGCTGGTGCTCGAGCTCGAGACACGGACACCGACAACACCGACACATCGCGAACGGTGCCGGGCACGCAAGAGTGCTCGAGAGACCAATGACAAAAATAAAAAACAATATTGTACAAGAATGATCAGAGAATGCTGTGTGAGCTGGTGCCGTTCTCGCACGACCGGTCGTGTTCGTGCTCGAGCTGCTCGAGCATGAGATCTCGACGATGAACTCGGCGGCTCCACCGCACAGCTCGAGCACGAACTCGACCGGTTGTGCGAGAACGGCACCAGCTCACACAGCATACTCTGATCATTCTTGTACAATATTGTTTTTTATTTTTGTCATTGGTCTTTCGAGCACTCTTGCGTGCCCGGCACCATTCGCGAGTTGTCTGTGTTGTCGGTGTCCGTGTCTTGAGTTCGAGCACCAGCTCGACCGCTCATGCGAGAACAGCAATCCTGCTGCAGCTCGAACACGAGCTTGTCTGTGTGCGAGACAGAGAGAGAGAGAGTTTCCTCTTTCTCTGGTGGGAGAGAGCAACAACACGGGGACTGAGAGAGAGGAGAGAGGGCGCGTGTGTGTGCACAAACCCAACTCAATCTCGGGAGAGGTCCTAGGGGGGTGTTCGAGGACTGAGGCGCACAGGAGTTTGTCAGTATCACCGAGCTCGCTGTCTCCGGTCGGCTGTATTGTGCTTTTGATATATTTTTGCAATAAAGAGTAAAACACAACTTTGACTTTGTCGATGTTAGTTTATTATTGTTATTCATCACAGGTAGAATGAACTCACTTACACACAGATGTAGACATCACTAGAGGAATGTTGCGCACAAACTCGACCGGTTGTGCGAGAACGGCACCAGCTCACACAGCATACTCTGATCATTGTTGTACAATATTGTTTTTTTATTTTTGTCATTGGTTTTGAGCACTCTTGCGTGCCCGGCACCATTCGCGAGTTGTCTGTGTTGTCGGTGTCCGTGTCTTGAGCTCGAGCACCAGCTCGACCGCTCATGCGAGAACGCAATCGTGCTGCAGCTCGAACACGAGCTTGTCTGTGTGCGAGGCAGAGAGAGAGAGATAGTTTCCTCTTTCTCTGCTGGGAGAGAGCAACAACACGGGGACTGAGAGAGAGGAGAGAGGGCGCGTGTGTGTGCACAAACCCAACTCAACTGTTCTCGCACGACCCATCGAGATCGTCATCGAGCTGTTCTCGCATGAGCTGTCGAGCTCGTGTTCTCGCCCGAGCCTTTGAGCTCGTGCTCGAGCTGCAGCACGAGTGTCGTTCTCACATGAGCGGTCGAGCTGGTGCTCGAGCTCGAGACACGGACACCGACAACACCGACACATCGCGAACGGTGCCGGGCAAGCAAGAGTGCTCGAGAGACCAATGACAAATTTAAAAAACGATATTGTACAAGAATGATCAGAGAATGCTGTGTGAGCTGGTGCCATTCTCGCACGAGCTGCTCGAATGGCACCAGCTCGTGCTCGAGCTGCTCGAGCATGAGATCTCGACGACAAACTCGACGGCTCCACCGCACAGCTCGAGCACGAACTAGACCGTGCTTGCCGTGCGAGAACGGCACCAGCTCACACAGCATACTCTGATCATTATTGTACAATATTGTTTTTTATTTTTGTCATTGGTCTTTTGAGCACACTTGCGTGTCCGGCACCGTTTTCGAGTTGTCTGTGTTGTCGGTGTCTGCGTCTTGAGCTCGAGCACCAGCTCGACCGCTCATGCGAGAATGGCAATCGTGCTGCAGCTCGAACATGAGCTTGTCTGTGTGCGAGCCAGAGAGAGAGAGAGAGAGTTTCCTCTTTCTCTGCTGGGAGAGAGCAACAACACGGGGACTGAGAGAGAGGAGAGAGGGCGCGTGTGTGTGCAC
The DNA here is from genome assembly GCF_964638095.1 of Poromitra crassiceps. Classification (NCBI taxonomy): domain Eukaryota; kingdom Metazoa; phylum Chordata; class Actinopteri; order Beryciformes; family Melamphaidae; genus Poromitra; species Poromitra crassiceps. The sequence goes on from NC_139637.1 coordinate 18,342,779, forward strand.
AAACCCAACTCAATCTCGGGCTCGGGAGTGGTCCTGGGGTGGTGTTCGAGGACTGAGGCGCACAGGAGTTTGTCAGTATCACCGAGCTCGTTGTCTCCGGTCGGCAGCACGAGTGTCGTTCTCGCACGAGCCGCCGAGCTGGTGCTCGAGCTCGAGACACGGACACCGACAACACGACACCTCGCGAACGGTGCCGTGCACGCAAGAGTGCTTGAGAGACCAATGACAAAAATAAAAAACAATATTGTACAAGAATGATCAGAGAATGCTGTGTGAGCTGGTGCCGTTCTCGCACGACCGGTCAAGGTCGTGCTCGAGCTGCTCGAGCATGAGATCTCGACGACGAACTCGGCGGCTCCACTGTACAGCTCGAGCACGAACTTGACCGGTTGTGCGAGAACGGCACCAGCTCACACAGCATACTCTGATCATTCTTGTACAATATTGTTTTTTATTTTTGTCATTGGTCTTTCGAGCACTCTTGCGTGCCCGGCACCATTCGCGAGTTGTCTGTGTTGTCGGTGTCCGTGTCTTGAGTTCGAGCACCAGCTCGACCGCTCATGCGAGAACAGCAATCCTGCTGCAGCTCGAACACGAGCTTGTCTGTGTGCGAGACAGAGAGAGAGAGAGTTTCCTCTTTCTCTGGTGGGAGAGAGCAACAACACGGGGACTGAGAGAGAGGAGAGAGGGCGCGTGTGTGTGCACAAACCCAACTCAATCTCGGGAGAGGTCCTAGGGGGGTGTTCGAGGACTGAGGCGCACAGGAGTTTGTCAGTATCACCGAGCTCGCTGTCTCCGGTCGGCTGTATTGTGCTTTTGATATATTTTTGCAATAAAGAGTAAAACACAACTTTGACTTTGTCGATGTTAGTTTATTATTGTTATTCATCACAGGTAGAATGAACTCACTTACACACAGATGTAGACATCACTAGAGGAATGTTGCGCACAAACTCGACCGGTTGTGCGAGAACGGCACCAGCTCACACAGCATACTCTGATCATTGTTGTACAATATTGTTTTTTTTATTTTTGTCATTGGTTTTGAGCACTCTTGCGTGCCCGGCACCATTCGCGAGTTGTCTGTGTTGTCGGTGTCCATGTCTTGAGCTCGAGCACCAGCTCGACCGCTCATGCGAGAACAGCAATCCTGCTGCAGCTCGAACACAAGCTTGTCTGTGTGCGAGACAGAGAGAGAGAGAGAGAGAGAGTTTCCTCTTTCTCTGCTGGGAGAGAGCAACAACACGGGGACTGAGAGAGAGTCGAGCCCGTGTACTCACATGAGCACAATATTGTTTTTTATTTTAGTCATTGGTCTTTTGAGCACTCTTGCATGCCCGGCACCGTTCTCGAGTTGTCTGTGTTGTCGGTGTCCGTGTCTTGAGCTCGAGCACCAGCTCGACCGCTCATGCGAGAATGGCAATCGTGCTGCAGCTCGAACATGAGCTTGTCTGTGTGAGAGCCAGAGAGAGAGAGAGAGAGAGTTTCCTCTTTCTCTGCTGGGAGAGAGCAACAACACGGGGACTGAGAGAGAGGAGAGAGGGCGCGTGTGTGTGCACAAACCCAACTCAATCTCGGGCTCAGGAGTGGTCCTGGGGTGGTGTTCGAGGACTGAGGCGCACAGGAGTTTGTCAGTATCACCGAGCTCGCTGTCTCCGGTCGGCAGCACGAGTGTCGTTCTCGCATGTGCGGTCGAGCTGGTGCTCGAGCTCGAGACACGGACACCGACAACACCGACACATCGCGAACGGTGCCGGGCACGCAAGAGTGCTCGAGAGACCAATGACAAATTTAAAAAACAATATTGTACAAGAATGATCAGAGAATGCTGTGTGAGCTGGTGCCGTTCTCGCACGACCGGTCGTGTTCGTGCTCGAGCTGCTCGAGCATGAGATCTCGACGACAAACTCGACGGCTCCACCGCACAGCTCGAGCACGAACTAGACCGTGCTTGCCGTGCGAGAACGGCACCAGCTCACACAGCATACTCTGATCATTCTTGTACAATATTGTTTTTTATTTTTGTCATTGGTCTTTCGAGCACTCTTGCGTGCCCGGCACCATTCGCGAGTTGTCTGTGTTGTCGGTGTCCGTGTCTTGAGTTCGAGCACCAGCTCGACCGCTCATGCGAGAACAGCAATCCTGCTGCAGCTCGAACACGAGCTTGTCTGTGTGCGAGACAGAGAGAGAGAGAGTTTCCTCTTTCTCTGGTGGGAGAGAGCAACAACACGGGGACTGAGAGAGAGGAGAGAGGGCGCGTGTGTGTGCACAAACCCAACTCAATCTCGGGAGAGGTCCTAGGGGGGTGTTCGAGGACTGAGGCGCACAGGAGTTTGTCAGTATCACCGAGCTCGCTGTCTCCGGTCGGCTGTATTGTGCTTTTGATATATTTTTGCAATAAAGAGTAAAACACAACTTTGACTTTGTCGATGTTAGTTTATTATTGTTATTCATCACAGGTAGAATGAACTCACTTACACACAGATGTAGACATCACTAGAGGAATGTTGCGCACAAACTCGACCGGTTGTGCGAGAACGGCACCAGCTCACACAGCATACTCTGATCATTGTTGTACAATATTGTTTTTTTTATTTTTGTCATTGGTTTTGAGCACTCTTGCGTGCCCGGCACCATTCGCGAGTTGTCTGTGTTGTCGGTGTCCATGTCTTGAGCTCGAGCACCAGCTCGACCGCTCATGCGAGAACAGCAATCCTGCTGCAGCTCGAACACAAGCTTGTCTGTGTGCGAGACAGAGAGAGAGAGAGAGAGAGAGTTTCCTCTTTCTCTGCTGGGAGAGAGCAACAACACGGGGACTGAGAGAGAGGAGAGAGGGCGCGTGTGTGTGCACAAACCCAACTCAATCTCGGGCTCAGGAGTGGTCCTGGGGTGGTGTTCGAGGACTGAGGCGCACAGAAGTTTGTCAGTATCACCGAGCTCGCTGTCTCCGGTCGGCAGCACGAGTGTCGTTCTCGCATGTGCGGTCGAGCTGGTGCTCGAGCTCGAGACACGGACACCGACAACACCGACACATCGCGAACGGTGCCGGGCACGCAAGAGTGCTCGAGAGACCAATGACAAATTTAAAAAACAATATTGTACAAGAATGATCAGAGAATGCTGTGTGAGCTGGTGCCGTTCTCGCACGACCGGTCGTGTTCGTGCTCGAGCTGCTCGAGCATGAGATCTCGACGACAAACTCGACGGCTCCACCGCACAGCTCGAGCACGAACTAGACCGTGCTTGCCGTGCGAGAACGGCACCAGCTCACACAGCATACTCTGATCATTCTTGTACAATATTGTTTTTTATTTTTGTCATTGGTCTTTTGAGCACACTTGCGTGTCCGGCACCGTTCTCGAGTTGTCTGTGTTGTCGGTGTCTGCGTCTTGAGCTCGAGCACCAGCTCGACCGCTCATGCGAGAATGGCAATCGTGCTGCAGCTCGAACATGAGCTTGTCTGTGTGCGAGCCAGAGAGAGAGAGAGAGAGTTTCCTCTTTCTCTGCTGGGAGAGAGCAACAACACGGGGACTGAGAGAGAGGAGAGAGGGCGCGTGTGTGTGCACAAACCCAACTCAATCTCGGGCTCGGGAGTGGTCCTGGGGTGGTGTTCGAGGACTGCGGCGCACAGGAGTTTGTCAGTATCACCGAGCTCGCTGTCTCCGGTCGGCAGCACGAGTGTCGTTCTCGCACGAGCCGTCGAGCTGGTGCTCGAGCTCGAGACACGGACACGGACAACACGACACCTCGCGAACGGTGCCGGGCACGCAAGAGTGCTTGAGAGACCAATGACAAAAATAAAAAACAATATTGTACAAGAATGATCAGAGAATGCTGTGTGAGCTGGTGCCGTTCTCGCACGACCGGTCAAGTTCGTGCTCGAGCTGCTCTCGCATGAGAACTCGACGACAAACTTGACGGCTCCACCGCACAGCTCGAGCACGAACTCGACCGGTTGTGCGAGAACGGCACCAGCTCACACAGCATACTCTGATCATTCTTGTACAATGTTGTTTTTTATTTTTGTCATTGGTCTTTCGAGCACTCTTGCGTGCCCGGCACCATTCGCGAGTTGTCTGTGTTGTCGGTGTCCGTGTCTTGAGCTCGAGCACCAGCTCGACCGCTCATGCGAGAACGCAATCGTGCTGCAGCTCGAACACGAGCTTGTCTGTGTGCGAGGCAGAGAGAGAGAGATAGTTTCCTCTTTCTCTGCTGGGAGAGAGCAACAACACGGGGACTGAGAGAGAGGAGAGAGGGCGCGTGTGTGTGCACAAACCCAACTCAACCGTTCTCGCACGACCCATCGAGATCGTCATCGAGCTGTTCTCGCATGAGCTGTCGAGCTCGTGTTCTCGCCCGAGCCTTTGAGCTCGTGCTCGCGCTGCAGCACGAGTGTCGTTCTCACATGAGCGGTCGAGCTGGTGCTCGAGCTCGAGACACGGACACCGACAACACCGACACATCGCGAACGGTGCCGGGCAAGCAAGAGTGCTCGAGAGACCAATGACAAATTTAAAAAACGATATTGTACAAGAATGATCAGAGAATGCTGTGTGAGCTGGTGCCATTCTCGCACGAGCTGCTCGAATGGCACCAGCTCGTGCTCGAGCTGCTCGAGCATGAGATCTCGACGACAAACTCGACGGCTCCACCGCACAGCTCGAGCACGAACTAGACCGTGCTTGCCGTGCGAGAACGGCACCAGCTCACACAGCATACTCTGATCATTATTGTACAATATTGTTTTTTATTTTTGTCATTGGTCTTTTGAGCACACTTGCGTGTCCGGCACTGTTTTCGAGTTGTCTGTGTTGTCGGTGTCTGCGTCTTGAGCTCGAGCACCAGCTCGACCGCTCATGCGAGAATGGCAATCGTGCTGCAGCTCGAACATGAGCTTGTCTGTGTGCGAGCCAGAGAGAGAGAGAGAGAGTTTCCTCTTTCTCTGCTGGGAGAGAGCAACAACACGGGGACTGAGAGAGAGGAGAGAGGGCGCGTGTGTGTGCACAAACCCAACTCAATCTCGGGCTCGGGAGTGGTCCTGGGGTGGTGTTCGAGGACTGAGGCGCACAGGAGTTTGTCAGTATCACCGAGCTCGTTGTCTCCGGTCGGCAGCACGAGTGTCGTTCTCGCACGAGCCGCCGAGCTGGTGCTCGAGCTCGAGACACGGACACCGACAACACGACACCTCGCGAACGGTGCCGGGCACGCAAGAGTGCTTGAGAGACCAATGACAAAAATAAAAAACAATATTGTACAAGAATGATCAGAGAATGCTGTGTGAGCTGGTGCCGTTCTCGCACGACCGGTCAAGGTCGTGCTCGAGCTGCTCGAGCATGAGATCTCGACGATGAACTCGGCGGCTCCACTGTACAGCTCGAGCACGAACTTGACCGGTTGTGCGAGAACGGCACCAGCTCACACAGCATACTCTGATCATTCTTGTACAATATTGTTTTTTATTTTTGTCATTGGTCTTTCGAGCACTCTTGCGTGCCCGGCACCATTCGCGAGTTGTCTGTGTTGTCGGTGTCCGTGTCTTGAGTTCGAGCACCAGCTCGACCGCTCATGCGAGAACAGCAATCCTGCTGCAGCTCGAACACGAGCTTGTCTGTGTGCGAGACAGAGAGAGAGAGAGTTTCCTCTTTCTCTGGTGGGAGAGAGCAACAACACGGGGACTGAGAGAGAGGAGAGAGGGCGCGTGTGTGTGCACAAACCCAACTCAATCTCGGGAGAGGTCCTAGGGGGGTGTTCGAGGACTGAGGCGCACAGGAGTTTGTCAGTATCACCGAGCTCGCTGTCTCCGGTCGGCTGTATTGTGCTTTTGATATATTTTTGCAATAAAGAGTAAAACACAACTTTGACTTTGTCGATGTTAGTTTATTATTGTTATTCATCACAGGTAGAATGAACTCACTTACACACAGATGTAGACATCACTAGAGGAATGTTGCGCACAAACTCGACCGGTTGTGCGAGAACGGCACCAGCTCACACAGCATACTCTGATCATTGTTGTACAATATTGTTTTTTTATTTTTGTCATTGGTTTTGAGCACTCTTGCGTGCCCGGCACCATTCGCGAGTTGTCTGTGTTGTCGGTGTCCATGTCTTGAGCTCGAGCACCAGCTCGACCGCTCATGCGAGAACAGCAATCCTGCTGCAGCTCGAACACAAGCTTGTCTGTGTGCGAGACAGAGAGAGAGAGAGAGAGAGAGTTTCCTCTTTCTCTGCTGGGAGAGAGCAACAACACGGGGACTGAGAGAGAGTCGAGCCCGTGTACTCACATGAGCACAATATTGTTTTTTATTTTAGTCATTGGTCTTTTGAGCACTCTTGCGTGCCCGGCACCGTTCTCGAGTTGTCTGTGTTGTCGGTGTCCGTGTCTTGAGCTCGAGCACCAGCTCGACCGCTCATGCGAGAATGGCAATCGTGCTGCAGCTCGAACATGAGCTTGTCTGTGTGAGAGCCAGAGAGAGAGAGAGAGAGAGTTTCCTCTTTCTCTGCTGGGAGAGAGCAACAACACGGGGACTGATAGAGAGGAGAGAGGGCGCGTGTGTGTGCACAAACCCAACTCAATCTCGGGCTCAGGAGTGGTCCTGGGGTGGTGTTCGAGGACTGAGGCGCACAGGAGTTTGTCAGTATCACCGAGCTCGCTGTCTCCGGTCGGCAGCACGAGTGTCGTTCTCGCATGTGCGGTCGAGCTGGTGCTCGAGCTCGAGACACGGACACCGACAACACCGACACATCGCGAACGGTGCCGGGCACGCAAGAGTGCTCGAGAGACCAATGACAAATTTAAAAAACAATATTGTACAAGAATGATCAGAGAATGCTGTGTGAGCTGGTGCCGTTCTCTCACGACCGGTCGTGTTCGTGCTCGAGCTGCTCGAGCATGAGATCTCGACGACGAACTCGACGGCTCCACCGCACAGCTCGAGCACGAACTCGACCGGTTGTGCGAGAACGGCACCAGCTCACACAGCATACTCTGATCATTCTTGTACAATATTGTTTTTTATTTTTGTCATTGGTCTTTCGAGCACTCTTGCGTGCCCGACACCATTCGCGAGTTGTCTGTGTTGTCATGTCCGTGTCTTGAGCTCGAGCACCAGCTCGACCGCTCATGCGAGAACAGCAATCCTGCTGCAGCTCGAACACGAGCTTGTCTGTGTACGAGACAGAGAGAGAGAGAGTTTCCTCTTTCTCTGGTGGGAGAGAGCAACAACACGGGGACTGAGAGAGAGTCGAGCCCGTGTAATCACATGAACAGTCGAGCGCATGCTCGAGCTGCAGCGCCAATGCCGTTCTCGCACGACCCGTCGAGATCGTCCTCGAGCTGTTCTCGCATGAGCTGTCGAGCTCGTGTTCTCGCCCGAGCCGTCGAGCTCGTGCTCGAGCTGCAGCACGAGTGTCGTTCTCACATGAGCGGTCGAGCTGGTGCTCGAGCTCGAGACACGGACACCGACAACACCGACACATCGCGAACGGTGCCGGGCACGCAAGAGTGCTCGAGAGACCAATGACAAATTTAAAAAACAATATTGTACAAGAATGATCAGAGAATGCTGTGTGAGCTGGTGCCGTTCTCGCTCGACGGGTCGTGTTCGTGCTCGAGCTGCTCGAGCATGAGAACTCGACGACAAACTCGACGGCTCCACCGCACAGCTCAAGCACAAACTTGACCGTGCTTGCCGTGCGAGAACGGCACCAGCTCACACAGCATACTCTGATCATTCTAGTACAATATTGTTTTTTATTTTTGTCATTGGTCTTTCGAGCACTCTTGCGTGTCCGGCACCGTTCTCGAGTTGTCTGTGTTGTCGGTGTCTGCGTCTTGAGCTCGAGCACCAGCTCGACCGCTCATGCGAGAATGGCAATCGTGCTGCAGCTCGAACATGAGCTTGTCTGTGTGCGAGCCAAAGAGAGAGAGAGAGAGTTTCCTCTTTCTCTGCTGGGAGAGAGCAACAACACGGGGACTGAGAGAGAGGAGAGAGGGCGCGTGTGTGTGCACAAACCCAACTCAATCTCGGGCTCGGGAGTGGTCCTGGGGTGGTGTTCGAGGACTGCGGCGCACAGGAGTTTGTCAGTATCACCGAGCTCGCTGTCTCCGGTCGGCAGCACGAGTGTCGTTCTCGCACGAGCCGTCGAGCTGGTGCTCGAGCTCGAGACACGGACACGGACAACACGACACCTCGCGAACGGTGCCGGGCACGCAAGAGTGCTTGAGAGACCAATGACAAAAATAAAAAACAATATTGTACAAGAATGATCAGAGAATGCTGTGTGAGCTGGTGCCGTTCTCGCACGACCGGTCAAGTTCGTGCTCGAGCTGCTCTCGCATGAGAACTCGACGACAAACTTGACGGCTCCACCGCACAGCTCGAGCACGAACTCGACCGGTTGTGCGAGAACGGCACCAGCTCACACAGCATACTCTGATCATTCTTGTACAATGTTGTTTTTTATTTTTGTCATTGGTCTTTCGAGCACTCTTGCGTGCCCGGCACCATTCGCGAGTTGTCTGTGTTGTCGGTGTCCGTGTCTTGAGCTCGAGCACCAGCTCGACCGCTCATGCGAGAACGCAATCGTGCTGCAGCTCGAACACGAGCTTGTCTGTGTGCGAGGCAGAGAGAGATAGTTTCCTCTTTCTCTGCTGGGAGAGAGCAACAACACGGGGACTGAGAGAGAGGAGAGAGGGCGCGTGTGTGTGCACAAACCCAACTCAACCGTTCTCGCACGACCCGTCGAGATCGTCATCGAGCTGTTCTCGCATGAGCTGTCGAGCTCGTGTTCTCGCCCGAGCCTTTGAGCTCGTGCTCGAGCTGCAGCACGAGTGCCGTTCTCACATGAGCGGTCGAGCTGGTGCTCGAGCTCGAGACACGGACACCGACAACACCGACACATCGCGAACGGTGCCGGGCACGCAAGAGTGCTCGAGAGACCAATGACAAATTTAAAAAACGATATTGTACAAGAATGATCAGAGAATGCTGTGTGAGCTGGTGCCATTCTCGCACGAGCTGCTCGAATGGCACCAGCTCGTGTTCAAGCTGCTCGAGCATGAGATCTCGACGACAAACTCGACGGCTCCACCGCACAGCTCGAGCACGAACTAGACCGTGCTTGCCGTGCGAGAACGGCACCAGCTCACACAGCATACTCTGATCATTATTGTACAATATTGTTTTTTATTTTTGTCATTGGTCTTTTGACCACACTTGCGTGTCCGGCACCGTTCTCGAGTTGTCTGTGTTGTCGGTGTCTGCGTCTTGAGCTCGAGCACCAGCTCGACCGCTCATGCGAGAACAGCAATCCTGCTGCAGCTCGAACACGAGCTTGTCTGTGTGCGAGACAGAGAGAGAGTTTCCTCTTTCTCTGCTGGGAGAGAGCAACAACACGGGGACTGAGAGAGAGGAGAGAGGGCGCGTGTGTGTGCACAAACCCAACTCAATCTCTGGCTCAGGAGTGGTCCTGGGGTGGTGTTCGAGGACTGAGGCGCACAGGAGTTTGTCAGTATCACCGAGCTCGCTGTCTCCGGTCGGCAGCACGAGTGTCGTTCTCGCATGTGCGGTCGAGCTGGTGCTCGAGCTCGAGACACGGACACCGACAACACCGACACATCGCGAACGGTGCCGGGCACGCAAGAGTGCTCGAGAGACCAATGACAAATTTAAAAAACAATATTGTACAAGAATGATCAGAGAATGCTGTGTGAGCTGGTGCCGTTCTCGCACGACCGGTCGTGTTCGTGCTCGAGCTGCTCGAGCATGAGATCTCGACGACGAACTTGACGGCTCCACCGCACAGCTCGAGCACGAACTCGACCGGTTGTGCGAGAACGGCACCAGCTCACACAGCATACTCTGATCATTCTTGTACAATATTGTTTTTTATTTTTGTCATTGGTCTTTCGAGCACTCTTGCGTGCCCGACACCATTCGCGAGTTGTCTGTGTTGTCGTGTCCGTGTCTTGAGCTCGAGCACCAGCTCGACCGCTCATGCGAGAACAGCAATCCTGCTGCAGCTCGAACACGAGCTTGTCTGTGTGCGAGACAGAGAGAGAGAGAGTTTCCTCTTTCTCTGGTGGGAGAGAGCAACAACACGGGGACTGAGAGAGAGTCGAGCCCGTGTAATCACATGAACAGTCGAGCGCATGCTCGAGCTGCAGCGCCAATGCCATTCTCGCACGACCCGTCGAGATCGTCCTCGAGCTGTTCTCGCATGAGCTGTCGAGCTCGTGTTCTCGCCCGAGCCGTCGAGCTCGTGCTCGAGCTGCAGCACGAGTGTCGTTCTCACATGAGCGGTCGAGCTGGTGCTCGAGCTCGAGACACGGACACCGACAACACCGACACATCGCGAACGGTGCCGGGCACGCAAGAGTGCTCGAGAGACCAATGACAAATTTAAAAAACAATATTGTACAAGAATGATCAGAGAATGCTGTGTGAGCTGGTGCCGTTCTCGCTCGACCGGTCGTGTTCGTGCTCGAGCTGCTCGAGCATGAGAACTCGACGACAAACTCGACGGCTCCACCGCACAGCTCAAGCACAAACTTGACCGTGCTTGCCGTGCGAGAACGGCACCAGCTCACACAGCATACTCTGATCATTCTAGTACAATATTGTTTTTTATTTTTGTCATTGGTCTTTCGAGAACTCTTGCATGCCCGGCACCATTCGCGAGTTGTCTGTGTTGTCGGTGTCCGTGTCTTGAGCTCGAGCACCAGATCGACCGCTCATGCGAGAACGGCAATCGTGCTGCAGCTCGAACATGAGCTTGTCTGTGTGCGAGACAGAGAGAGAGAGAGAGAGTTTCCTCTTTCTCTGCTGGGAGAAAGCAACAACACAGGGACTGAGAGATAGGAGAGAGGGCGCATGTGTGTGCACAAACCCAACTCAATGTCGGGTTCGGGAGTGGTCCTGGGGTTGTGTTCGAGGACTGAGGCGCACAGGAGTTTGTCAGTATCACCGAGCTCGCTGTCTCCGGTCGGCTGTATTGTGCTTTTGATATATTTTGCAATAAAGAGTGAAACACAACTTTGACTTTGTCGATGTTAGTTTATTATTGTTATTCATCACAGGTAGAATGAACTCACTTACACACAGATGTAGACATCACTAGAGGAATGTTGCGCACAAACTCGACCGGTTGTGCGAGAACGGCACCAGCTCACACAGCATACTCTGATCATTGTTGTACAATATTGTTTTTTATTTTTGTCATTGGTTTCGAGCACTCTTGCGTGCCCGGCACCATTCGCGAGTTGTCTGTGTTGTCGGTGTCCGTGTCTTGAGCTCGAGCACCAGCTCGACTGCTCATGCGAGAACAGCAATCCTGCTGCAGCTCAAACACAAGCTTGTCTGTGTGCGAGACAGAGAGAGAGAGAGAGAGAGTTTCCTCTTTCTCTGCTGGGAGAGAGCAACAACACGGGGACTGAGAGAGAGTCGAGCCTGTGTACTCACATGAGCAGTCGAGCGCATGCTCGAGCTGCAGCGCCAATACCGTTCTCGCACGACCCGTCGAGATCGTCCTCGAGCTGTTCTCGCATGAGCTGTCGAGCTCGTGTTCTCGCCAGAGCCGTCGAGCTGGTGCTCGAGCTGCAGCACGAGTGTCGTTCTCACATGAGCGGTCGAGCTTGTGCTCGAGCTCGAGACACGGACACCGACAACACTAACACATCGCAAACAGTGCCGGGAGCACGCAAGAGTGCTCGAGAGACCAATGACAAATTTAAAAAACAATATTGTGCAAGAATGATCAGAGAATGCCCTGTGAGCTGGTGCCGTTCTCGCACGTCCGGTCGTGTTCGTGCTCGAGCTGCTCGAGCATGAGATCTCGACGACGAACTCGGCGGCTCCACCGCACAGCTCGAGCACGAACTCGACCGCTTGTGCGAGAACGGCACCAGCTCACACAGCATACTCTGATCATTCTTGTACAATATTGTTTTTTATTTTTGTCATTGGTCTTTCGAGCACTCTTGCGTGCCCGGCACCATTCGCGAGTTGTCTGTGTTGTCGGTGTCCGTGTCTTGAGCTCGAGCACGAGCTCGACCGCTCATGCGAGAACAGCAATCCTGCTGCAGCTCGAACACAAGCTTGTCTGTGTGCCAGAGAGAGAGAGAGAGAGTTTCCTCTTTCTCTGGTGGGAGAGAGCAACAACACAGGGACTGAGAGAGAGTCGAGCCCGTGTACTCACATGAGCAGTCGAGCGCATGCTCGAGCTGCAGCGCCAATGCCGTTCTCGCACGACCCGTCGAGATCGTCCTCGAGCTGTTCTCGCATGAGCTGTCGAGCTCGTGTTCTCGCCCGAGCCGTCGAGCTCGTGCTCGAGCTGCAGCACGAGTGTCGTTCTCACATGAGCGGTTGAGCTGGTGCTCGAGCTCGAGACACGGACACGGACAACACCGACACATCGCGAACGGTGCCGGGCACGCAAGAGTGCTCGAGAGACCAATGACAAATTTAAAAAACAATATTGTACAAGAATGATCAGAGAATGCTGTGTGAGCTGGTGCCGTTCTCGCACAACCGGTCGTGTTCGTGCTCGAGCTGCTCGAGCATGAGAACTCGACGACGAACTTGACGACTCCACCGCACAGCTCGAGCACGAACTCGACCGTGCTTGCCGTGCGAGAACGGCACCAGCTCACACAGCATACTCGGATCATTCTTGTACAATATTGTTTTTTATTTTAGTCATTGGTCTTTTGAGCACTCTTGCGTGCCCGGCACCGTTCTCAAGTTGTCTGTGTTGTCGGTGTCCGTGTCTTGAGCTCGAGCACCAGCTCGACCGCTCATGCGAGAATGGCAATCGTGCTGCAGCTCGAACATGAGCTTGTCTGTGTGAGAGCCAGAGAGAGAGAGAGAGAGTTTCCTCTTTCTCTGCTGGGAGAGAGCAACAACACGGGGACTGAGAGAGAGGAGAGAGGGCGCGTGTGTGTGCACAAACCCAACTCAATCTCGGGCTCAGGAGTGGTCCTGGGGTGGTGTTCGAGGACTGAGGCGCACAGGAGTTTGTCAGTATCACCGAGCTCGCTGTCTCCGGTCGGTAGCACGAGTGTCGTTCTCGCATCTGCGGTCGAGCTGGTGCTCGAGCTCGAGACACGGACACCGACAACACCGACACATCGCGAACGGTGCCGGGCACGCAAGAGTGCTCGAGAGACCAATGACAAATTTAAAAAACAATATTGTACAAGAATGATCAGAGAATGCTGTGTGAGCTGGTGCCGTTCTCGCACGACCGGTCGTGTTCGTGCTCGAGCTGCTCGAGCATGAGATCTCGACGATGAACTCGGCGGCTCCACCGCACAGCTCGAGCACAAACTCGACCAGTTGTGCGAGAACGGCACCAGCTCACACAGCATACTCTGATCATTCTTGTACAATATTGTTTTTTATTTTTGTCATTGGTCTTTCGAGCACTCTTGCGTGCCCGGCACCATTCGCGAGTTGTCTGTGTTGTCCGTGTCCGTGTCTTGAGCTCGAGCACCAGCTCGACCGCTCATGCGAGAACAGCAATCCTGCTGCAGCTCAAACACAAGCTTGTCTGTGTGCGAGACAGAGAGAGAGAGAGAGAGAGTTTCCTCTTTCTCTGCTGGGAGAGAGCAACAACACGGGGACTGAGAGAGAGTCGAGCCTGTGTACTCACATGAGCAGTCGAGCGCATGCTCGAGCTGCAGCGCCAATACCGTTCTCGCATGACCCGTCGAGATCGTCCTCGAGCTGTTCTCGCATGAGCTGTCGAGCTCGTGTTCTCGCCAGAGCCGTCGAGCTGGTGCTCGAGCTGCAGCACGAGTGTCGTTCTCACATGAGCGGTCGAGCTTGTGCTCGAGCTCGAGACACGGACACCGACAACACTAACACATCGCAAACAGTGCCGGGAGCACGCAAGAGTGCTCGAGAGACCAATGACAAATTTAAAAAACAATATTGTGCAAGAATGATCAGAGAATGCCCTGTGAGCTGGTGCCGTTCTCGCACGTCCGGTCGTGTTCGTGCTCGAGCTGCTCGAGCATGAGATCTCGACGACGAACTCGGCGGCTCCACCGCACAGCTCGAGCACGAACTCGACCGGTTGTGCGAGAACGGCACCAGCTCACACAGCATACTCTGATCATTCTTGTACAATATTGTTTTTTATTTTTGTCATTGGTCTTTCGAGCACTCTTGCGTGCCCGGCACCATTCGCGAGTTGTCTGTGTTGTCGGTGTCCGTGTCTTGAGCTCGAGCACGAGCTCGACCGCTCATGCGAGAACAGCAATCCTGCTGCAGCTCGAACACAAGCTTGTCTGTGTGCCAGAGAGAGAGAGAGAGAGTTTCCTCTTTCTCTGGTGGGAGAGAGCAACAACACAGGGACTGAGAGAGAGTCGAGCCCGTGTACTCACATGAGCAGTCGAGCGCATGCTCGAGCTGCAGCGCCAATGCCGTTCTCGCACGACCCGTCGAGATCGTCCTCGAGCTGTTCTCGCATGAGCTGTCGAGCTCGTGTTCTCGCCCGAGCCGTCGAGCTCGTGCTCGAGCTGCAGCACGAGTGTCGTTCTCACATGAGCGGTTGAGCTGGTGCTCGAGCTCGAGACACGGACACGGACAACACCGACACATCGCGAACGGTGCCGGGCACGCAAGAGTGCTCGAGAGACCAATGACAAATTTAAAAAACAATATTGTACAAGAATGATCAGAGAATGCTGTGTGAGCTGGTGCCGTTCTCGCACAACCGGTCGTGTTCGTGCTCGAGCTGCTCGAGCATGAGAACTCGACGACGAACTTGACGACTCCACCGCACAGCTCGAGCACGAACTCGACCGTGCTTGCCGTGCGAGAACGGCACCAGCTCACACAGCATACTCGGATCATTCTTGTACAATATTGTTTTTTATTTTAGTCATTGGTCTTTTGAGCACTCTTGCGTGCCCGGCACCGTTCTCAAGTTGTCTGTGTTGTCGGTGTCCGTGTCTTGAGCTCGAGCACCAGCTCGACCGCTCATGCGAGAATGGCAATCGTGCTGCAGCTCGAACATGAGCTTGTCTGTGTGAGAGCCAGAGAGAGAGAGAGAGAGTTTCCTCTTTCTCTGCTGGGAGAGAGCAACAACACGGGGACTGAGAGAGAGGAGAGAGGGCGCATGTGTGTGCACAAACCCAACTCAATCTCGGGCTCAGGAGTGGTCCTGGGGTGGTGTTCGAGGACTGAGGCGCACAGGAGTTTGTCAGTATCACCGAGCTCGCTGTCTCCGGTCGGCAGCACGAGTGTCGTTCTCGCATCTGCGGTCGAGCTGGTGCTCGAGCTCGAGACACGGACACCGACAACACCGACACATCGCGAACGGTGCCGGGCACGCAAGAGTGCTCGAGAGACCAATGACAAATTTAAAAAACAATATTGTACAAGAATGATCAGAGAATGCTGTGTGAGCTGGTGCCGTTCTCGCACGACCGGTCGTGTTCGTGCTCGAGCTGCTCGAGCATGAGATCTCGACGATGAACTCGGCGGCTCCACCGCACAGCTCGAGCACAAACTCGACCAGTTGTGCGAGAACGGCACCAGCTCACACAGCATACTCTGATCATTCTTGTACAATATTGTTTTTTATTTTTGTCATTGGTCTTTCGAGCACTCTTGCGTGCCCGGCACCATTCGCGAGTTGTCTGTGTTGTCCGTGTCCGTGTCTTGAGCTCGAGCACCAGCTCGACCGCTCATGCGAGAACAGCAATCCTGCTGCAGCTCGAACACAAGCTTGTCTGTGTGCGAGACAGAGAGAGAGAGTTTCCTCTTTCTCTGCTGGGAGAGAGCAACAACACGGGGACTGAGAGAGAGTCGAGCCCGTGTACTCACATGAGCAGTCGAGCGCATGTTCGAGCTGCAGCGCCAATACCATTCTCGCACGACCCGTCGAGATCGTCCTCGAGCTGTTCTCGCATGAGCTGTCGAGCTCGTGTTCTCGCCAGATCCGTCGAGCTGGTGCTCGAGCTGCAGCACGAGTGTCGTTCTCACATGAGCGGTCGAGCTTGTGCTCGAGCTCGAGACACGGACACCGACAACACTAACACATCGCAAACAGTGCCGGGAGCACGCAAGAGTGCTCGAGAGACCAATGACAAATTTAAAAAACAATATTGTGCAAGAATGATCAGAGAATGCCCTGTGAGCTGGTGCCGTTCTCGCACGTCCGGTCGTGTTCGTGCTCGAGCTGCTCGAGCATGAGATCTCGACGACGAACTCGGCGGCTCCACCGCACAGCTCGAGCACGAACTCGACCGGTTGTGCGAGAACGGCACCAGCTCACACAGCATACTCGGATCATTCTTGTACAATATTGTTTTTTATTTTAGTCATTGGTCTTTTGAGCACTCTTGCGTGCCCGGCACCGTTCTCGAGTTGTCTGTGTTGTCGGTGTCCGTGTCTTGAGCTCGAGCACCAGCTCGACCGCTCATGCGAGAATGGCAATCGTGCTGCAGCTCGAACATGAGCTTGTCTGTGTGCGAGACAAAGAGAGAGAGAGAGAGTTTCCTCTTTCTCTGCTGGGAGAGAGCAACAACACGGGGACTGAGAGAGAGGAGAGAGGGCGCGTGTGTGCACAAACCCAACTCAATCTCGGGCTCGGGAGTGGTCCTAGGGTGGTGTTCGAGGACTGAGGTGCACAGGAGTTTGTCAGTATCACCGAGCTCGCTGTCTCCGGTCGGCTGTATTGTGCTTTTGATATATTTTGCAATAAAGAGGAAAACACAACTTTGACTTTGTCGATGTTAGTTTATTATTGTTATTCATCACAGGTAGAATGAACTCACTTACACACAGATGTAGA
This sequence comes from Poromitra crassiceps, assembly GCF_964638095.1. NCBI lineage: Eukaryota > Metazoa > Chordata > Actinopteri > Beryciformes > Melamphaidae > Poromitra > Poromitra crassiceps. The sequence goes on from NC_139637.1 coordinate 18,359,585, forward strand.
TATCACTAGAGGAATGTTGCGCACAAACTCGACCGGTTGTGCGAGAACGGCACCAGCTCACACAGCATACTCTGATCATTCTTGTACAATATTGTTTTTTTTATTTTTGTCATTGGTTTCGAGCACTCTTGCGTGCCCGGCACCATTCGCGAGTTGTCTGTGTTGTCGGTGTCCGTGTCTTGAGCTCGAGCACCAGCTCGATCGCTCATGCGAGAACAGCAATCCTGCTGCAGCTCGAACACGAGCTTGTCTGTGTGCGAGACAGAGAGAGAGATATAGGCATTCCGGCCACCGGGGGGTGCCAGAGGGCGACGGATAGATAGCACTATGAGGATCTAATGGTGTAGATTGTTATGTAGGCTGAGGCTATATATAGCCTTCCAAGAAAGGGGAATTCCGGAAAGGTGGCATGATGTGGGTGGGGGGGGGGGGGTGGATGTAAATACGCATTTCGGCCACCGGGGGGCGCCAGAGGGTGACGGATAGATAGCAGTATGAGGATCTAATGGTGTGGATTGTTATATGATATATATAATAGTTATATATTATATATAATATCGCCACCGGGGGGCGCCAGAGAGAGGAGGATGGATGGATAGATAGATAGTACTATAAGGATCTAATGGTGTACATGTACATAGATCTATATATATATATATATATATATATATATATATATATATATATAAATAGGCATTCCGGCCAGCAGGAATGGGGGCGCCAGAGAGAGACAGATTGTTATATCGGCTATATATAGCACTCCAAGAAAGGGGAATTCCGGAAAGGTGGCCAACGGGGGGCGCCAGAGAGAGATACATTGTACTATAAGGACGTAAATATTCCTTACGGCCACCGGGGGGCACCAGAGAAATAGAATCTTCTGGAATCTTCTAGAAGGATGTACTTATTCTTTACGGCCACCGGGGGGCGCCAGAGAGAGATACATTGTACTATAAGGACGTACTTATTCCTTACGCCACCGGGGGCCGCCAGAGAGAGAGATATACATATGCAGGAGCAGGAGCACGGGGAGGGGGGGGGGGGCGTTTTAGAATCACTCCCCCCTGTGCCCCTTGTCCCCCGCCCCCTTCCTATGGTCCAGCTGGCCGTGTAGCGCAGGCAGGCCGGGCCCCGCCCACGTTTTTAGAGGTGGTTTCGCGCACCCTCTATGGCCTGCGTCCACCGGGGGGCGCCAGAGGGAGGGGAATTCCGGCTGTTATGTAAGGCTGTGTGTGGGTGGGGTGGGGGTGAGGTGGGGGGGCTCAGGGTGTGGATACGCATCCCGGCCACCGGGGGGCGCCAGAGAGATACATTGTACTATAAGGACTTAATTATTCCTTAAGGCCACCGGGGGGCACCAGAGAGATAGAATCTTCTGGAATCTTCTAGAAGGACGTACTTATTCTTTACAGCCACCGGGGGGCGCCAGAGAGAGATACATTGTACTATAAGGACGTACTTATTCCTTACGGCCACCGGGGGCCGTTGCGTCCACCGGGGGGCGGCAGAGGGGGGGGAATTCCGGATGTTATGTAAGGCTGTGTGTTGGTGGGGTGGGGGTGTGGGGGTGTGGTGTGTGGGGGGGGTGGATACGCATCCTGGCCACCGGGGGGCGCCAGAGGGCGAGGAATAGATTGCACTGTAAGGATATGTGTAGATGTGGATGTAGATGTAGATATGTACATATATATATAGGCATTCCGGCCACCGGGGGGTGCCAGAGGGCGACGGATAGATAGCACTATGAGGATCTAATGGTGTAGATTGTTATGTAGGCTGAGGCTATATATAGCCTTCCAAGAAAGGGGAATTCCGGAAAGGTGGCATGATGTGGGTGGGGTGGGGTGGGGGGGGGAATGCAAATACGCATTTCGGCCACCGGGGGGCGCCAGAGGGTGACGGATAGATAGCAGTATGAGGATCTAATGGTGTAGATTGTTATATGATATATATAATAGTTATATATTATATATAATATCGCCACCGGGGGGCGCCAGAGAGAGGAGGATGGATGGATAGATAGATAGTACTATAAGGATCTAATGGTGTACATGTACATAGATCTATATATATATATATATATATATATATATGGAGAAATGTAATGAATGTAATGAAATGTAATGAATTGATACACTCGGCCCTGTTTTGGCCAACCAGGGCATCGAACAATACCTCGTGTCGACTCCATCATGACCAGGTGGTCTTGGTCGACACGGTCTGCGAGACTGAAACGGCCCTCACACTCCGAGTTACCAACTCTGGAGCCCGAATACCGACACCATCATCGACCTAGTGTGCTACTCCCTCATCCTCTGGCTGGCACGCACGCACGTGGCATGCTGCGAGGACGATGAGCTGGACCTGGTCAATTTCAGCAAGCTGGTGATCAGGAGAGCCTGGTCCATCCTGCTCACGGCACAGCTGCACATGGGGGTCAGCCGCATCCCTGCTTGCAAGTGTGCAATAGTGGCTTCCGAGATCGCCATAGACACGGCCTGCCGAGGGGCTAATTGGGTACTCTGCGGCAGGGCTTTGCCTGCAAGGGGCCTGGCCGAATTACTGAAGCAGACGGGAACAGATTTTAGCGACCTGGCCACCGTGCGATAGCTGTTTTCCGGCCAGGGCCCGGTCTGCAATATTGTCAACGTTGAGATACGAGAACGCCTGATGGACTTGACTTCCGACAGTTGCTTGATGTGTCAAGGGCTGGCAAAGTAATGTGTGTACAGGACTCTGTGTGGGTCGAGATCAATTCAACACGACTCGTATATGAGATCAGTTGTACAGATGAATAAAAATAATAAACTACAATCGACAATTTCAAAGTTGTGTTTTCCTCTTTATTGCATATATATATATATATATATATATATATATATATATATATATATATATATATATATATATATATATATGATAAATGAATATGTTACACACACACACACAGACACAACCCCCCTCCAAAAGACATTAATCTCCATAGAGTCAAAGTTGTGTTTTCCTCTTTATTGCAAAATATATCAAAAGCACAATACAGCCGACCGGAGACAGCAAGCTCGGTGATACTGACAAACTCCTGTGCGCCTCAGTCCTCGAACACCACCCCAGGACCACCCCCGAGCCGGAGATTGAGTTGACTTTGTGCACACACACGCGCCCTCTCTCCTCTCTCTCAGTCCCTGTGTTGTTGCTCTCTCCCAGCAGAGAAAGAGGAAACTCTCTCTCTCTCTCTCTCTCTGTCTCGCACACGGACAAACACATGTGGGACTCGAGTGCTGTTGTCGCATGAGCAGTGGAGCTGCTTCCGTCCTCTCTGCTTATCAGAGGATACAACCCATGGGGATTGGTGCCGATTCCCAGCTGCTGTATCAATTTCTCGATGGTGCAGGCTTTAAAGCACACACGTGCACAGCTAATGAAGTTCTCCTTCCTAACGTTGAAGCCATGCAGGTGGCCTTCTTCATAGTCCTTCCATGCTTAGCAAAGTGCAGAAATCGTATAGGGGCACGGCTACGTATACACACTCAAACTCCTCCTCCCTCAGACAACGGGCCTCTTCTGTCTCCACCAAGCAGCACTAGGTAGCCAGCCAAGCATGTGAATATCATCCTCTGATGTCGCTCTGACAGAACCAATGTCGTCTGACATAAATATCACCCTCTGACAAAAATGCAATCATCTGAAAAAAAGATGCAATCCCCATCCATCTTGCAAACGGTGCCGGGCGCGCAAGGGTTCACGGGTGGGAGCTCGAGTGCTGGTGCCGTTCTCGCATGAGCGGTCGAGCTGGTGCTCAAGCTCGAGACACGGACACCAACAACACCGACAACTCGCGAACGGTGCCAGGCACGCAAGAGTGCTCGAGAGACCAATGACAAAAATAAAAAACAATAATGTAAAAGAATGATCAGAGCATGCTGTGATGCTGTGTGAGCTGGTCCCGTTCTCGCACGAGCGGTGGAGCTCATGTTCTCGCATGAGCCGTCGAGCTCATGCTCGAGCTTGAGCGCAGGTGCCGTTCTCGCATGAGCTGTCGAGCTGGTGTTCTCGCACGAGCGGTCGAGCTTGTGCTCAAGTGCAGGTCCCGTTCTTGCATGAGCGGTCAAGCTCGTGTTCTCGCATGAGGCGTCGAGCTCGTGCTCGAGCTGCAGCACGAGTGCCGATCTCGAAGGTGCGGTCGAGCTCGTGTTCTCACATGAGCGGTCGAGTTTGTGCTCGAGCTACAGCTCGAGCGCTGTTCTCGCATTAGCCGTCGAGCTGGTGCTGGAGCTGGAGCTCGAGTGCCAGTCTCGCATGAGCGGTCGAGCTTGTGCTCGAGTGCAGGTCCCGTTCTTGCATGAGCGGCCGAGGTTGTGTTCTCGCCCGAGCCATCGAGCTCGTGCTGGAGCTGCAGCAAGAGTGCCGTTCTCGCATGAGCGGTCGAGCTGGTGCTCAAGTTAGAGACACAGACACCCGAGAACTCGCGAACGGTGCAGGGCACGCAAGAGTGTGCTGGTGCCATTCTCGCATGTGCAGTCGAGCTCGTGCTCGAGTGCCGTTCTCGCACGACCGGTCGAGTTTGTGATTGAGCTACAGCTCGAGTGCCGTTCTCGCACGAGCGGTCAAGTTCGTGCTCGAGCTGCAGCTCGAGTGCCGGTCTCGCACAAGCGGTGGAGCTTGTGCTCGAGTGCAGGTCCCGTTCTCGCATGAGCGGTCAAGCTTGTGTTCTCGCCCGAGCCGTCGAGCTTGTGTTCTCTGAGCTGTCGAGCTCATGCTCGAGCTGCAGCACGAGTGTCGTCCTCGCACGAGCGGTCGAGCTTGTGCTCGAGTGCAGGTCCCATTCTTGCATGAGCAGTCGAGCTCATGTTCTCGCATGAGCGGTCAAGATCGTGCTCGAGCTGCAGCACGAGTGCCGTCCTCGCATGAGAGGTCGAGCTCGTATTCTCACATGAGCGGTCGAGTTTGTGCTCGAGTGCAGGTCCCGTTCTTGCATGAGCAGTCGAGCTCATGTTCTCGCATGAGCGGTCAAGCTCGTGATCGAGCTGCAGCTCGACTGCCGTTCTCGCATGAGCGGTCGAGTTCGTGCTGCAGCTCGAGTGCCACTCTCGCACGAGCGGTGGAGCTTGTGCTCGATTGCAGGTCCCGTTCTCGCATGTGTGGTCGAGTTCGTGTTCTCGCCTGAGCCGTCAAACTCGTGCTCGAGCTGCAGCACGAGTGCCGTCCTCGCATGAGCGGTCGAGCTAGTGCTCGAGCTCGAGACACGGACACGGACAACACTGACAACTCGCAAACGGTGCCGGGCATGCAAGAGTGCTCGAGAGACCAATGACAAAAATAAAAAACAATATTATACAAGAATGATCAGAGTATGCTGTGTGAGCTGGTGCCGTTCTCGCACGAGCGGTGGAGCTCGTACTCGAGCTTGAGCGCATTGCCTCCCCGTAGAGAGAAGAAAAATCTCAGACACACCGTTTACACACCGATTTTTATTTTTCATTTGTACGTGTGTGAAACACGTACGTGTACGCGTGTGAAGTGAGTACGTACGTACACGTACGTGTACATGTGTGAAACACTTTGAGCATTTGTCTCATTTTACTTGGTTCAGGATAACAGCCTATTGAGTCCAAAGATTTCACTTCATCAACAAGGCTGCGGTCACACCAATGCCGGCAATTCCAAGAAGTGCCATCAGCAGTATCCTCACTGTGGACTCGGAGTCATATACCCGAAAGAAATCCACAAAACCGTCCTGAAAAGAAAACATATGTTAGATCGAGAGACAGGACTGAGCACCCATCACTTCTCTGTACAACCGTCGATTATACAATAGTCTCCTTTTCTTCCGCACAACATACAGGTTCACGCAAAACGGTTTAGTTTCTCAAACATGAATTGTTTTTGATCAGCCATTCGTGGCAGTCAGAAAGTAGATATCTGGAGATCTCCTCACCCACCAAGCCAAAACACGGTGTCCTGTCTGTCGCCTTCAAGTGCTGAGACACAACTGCACCAAAGCACACCAGGGCGGCGATGCGACCCCAGTTTATGTTACCATCCTCGAAGACACTGTTTGCTACAGATGTTATCATGATGATGGCGATGTGATGGCGATCTCGTCATCAAATTTGTTGACCAAGCCTTTAAACACACACACACACACACACACACAAACTTAGATTAGCCCCAAAAGGCCCCAAAAGGTGACTCTGTGTAATGTTCTACAACTTTTTTAATCATTCATTGAACCTTGAGGCAGATTAAGACAAAGGTATTTTGAGAAAACGGGAGGCTGCAGTAGGAAATAGAAAAATGAGACAGCGAGTTTTGGAGACGAGTTTAAGCCAGTGGATACCCACCATTCCAGTAATATCTGTGTTCTTCAATTGTGTTCTCTACAACTCTTGTCATGGTTATAAGAGCTTCGCTTTGCGTCCGGCGCGGTTCAGATATACCTACAAAGTCCCTTAGGAAATTCCCAATCAGTTCTCTTGTTTCACTCTCCAACACCTCATCCCGTGGGTTAGGCAAAACAGCCGTCATTATAACCGAGATGATTTCTAGAGACATGCGCGCAGTTGGAGCGGGAGAGAGAAACGTGTAAGAGCGAGTCACGCCCGTTCTACAAATGTGTCAGAGATGATTGTAGCCTAAATACTTGTTATACATACTTGTGTGTGTGTGTGTGTGTGTGTGTGTGTGAGAGAGAGACAGAGAGAGAGAGAGAGAGAGAATAATACCATAAATGACGTAATTCATAGCCCCAAACCTGTTTTTGTTGCTCACTTGCGCCCCCTTATGGTCAGAAATACCATGTGTTTCTGCTCAGTTAAGAGAGAGAGAAAATAACACCATAAATGACGTAATTCATAGCCCGAACCTGTTTTTGTTGCTCACTTGCGCCCCCTTATGGTCAGAAATACCATGTGTTTCTGCTCAGTTAAGAGAGAGAGAAAATAATACCATAAATGACATAATTCATAGCCCAAACCTGTTTTTGTTGCTCACTTGCACCCCCTTATGGTCAGAAATAGCCCAAGCCTGTTTTTGTTGCTCACTTGCGCCCCCTTATGGTCAGAAATACCATGTGTTTCTGCTCAGTTAAGAGAGAGAGAAAATAACACCATAAATGACGTAATTCATAGCCCGAACCTGTTTTTGTTGCTCACTTGCGCCCCCTTATGGTCAGAAATACCATGTGTTTCTGCTCAGTTAAGAGAGAGAGAAAATAATGCCATAAATGACATAATTCATAGCCCAAACCTGTTTTTGTTGCTCACTTGCGCCCCCTTATGGTCAGAAATAGCCCAAACCTGTTTTTGTTGCTCACTTGCGCCCCCTTATGGTCAGAAATACCATGTGTTTCTGCTCAGTTAAGAGAGAGAGAAAATAATACCATAAATGACGTAATTCATAGCCCGAACCTGTTTTTGTTGCTCACTTGCGCCCCATTATGGTCAGAAATAGCCCAAACCTGTTTTTGTTGCTCACTTGCGCCCCCTTATGGTCAGAAATACCATGTGTTTCTGCTCAGTTAAGAGAGAGAGAAAATAATACCATAAATGACATAATTCATAGCCCAAACCTGTTTTTGTTGCTCACTTGCGCCCCCTTATGGTCAGAAATAGCCCAAACCTGTTTTTGTTGCTCACTTGCGCCCCCTTATGGTCAGAAATACCATGTGTTTCTGCTCAGTTAAGAGAGAGAGAAAATAATACCATAAATGACGTAATTCATAGCCCAAACCTGTTTTTGTTGCTCACTTACGCCCCCTTATGGTCAGAAATAGCCCAAACCTGTTTTTGTTGCTCACTTCCGCCCCCTTATGGTCAGAAATACCATGTGTTTCTGCTCAGTTAAGAGAGAGAGAAAATAATACCATAAATGACGTAATTCATAGCCCAAACCTGTTTTTGTTGCTCACTTACGCCCCCTTATGGTCAGAAATAGCCCGAACCTGTTTTTGTTGCTCACTTGCGCCCCCTTATGGTCAGAAATACCATGTGTTTCTGCTCAGTTAAGAGAGAGAGAAAATAATACCATAAATGACGTAATTCATAGCCCAAACCTGTTTTTGTTGCTCACTTGCGCCCCCTTATGGTCAGAAATAGCATGTGTTTCTGCTCAGTTACGCCACCTGCAGGTGAGGAAGACCCCTAAAAAGACAGAAAAAAAAGGATCCTACTAATTGTTTTTGTTGCTCACTTGCGCCCCCTTATGGTCAGAAATAGCCCAAACCTGTTTTTGTTGCTCCCTTGCGCCCCCTTATGGTCAGAAATACCATGTGTTTCTGCTCAGTTAAGAGAGAGAGAAAATAATACCATAAATGACATAATTCATAGCCCAAACCTGTTTTTGTTGCTCACTTGCGCCCCTTTATGGTCAGAAATAGCCCAAACCTGTTTTTGTTGCTCACTTGCACCCCCTTATGGTCAGAAATACCATGTGTTTCTGCTCAGTTAAGAGAGAGAGAAAATAATACCATAAATGACGTAATTCATAGCCCAAACCTGTTTTTGTTGCTCACTTGCGCCCCCTTATGGTCAGAAATAGCCCGAACCTGTTTTTGTTGCTCACTTGCGCCCCCTTATGGTCAGAAATAGCCCGAACCTGTTTTTGTTGCTCACTTGCGCCCCCTTATGGTCAGAAATGCCATGTGTTTCTGCTCAGTTAAGAGAGAGAGAAAATAATACCATAAATGACGTAATTCATAGCCCGGACCTGTTTTTGTTGCTCACTTGCGCCCCCTTATGGTCAGAAATAGCATGTGTTTCTGCTCAGTTACGCCACCTGCAGGTGAGGAAGACCCCTAAAAAGACAGAAAAAACTGGATCCTACGAATTACGTTATTCCTAGGAAATGCATGGGAAAATGACAGAAAGTAGCTCTGTGCGAAGGCCTCGTTCTGCATATGACTCGCAGACAGAATGGAAATGAATATAATTAATAGCATAAACAATGTAATTCATAGCTATTAGTTCAGAATTCATAGCCGCAGACCCTAACCCTAATCCTAACTTGGCCTAAACCTAACCTCTCCCCAGACCCTAACCCTAAACCTAAAACGTTGCCATTTTACAATTTTGGAGCCGAAATTGTAACATACGTTGGTCCAAAACGTTGCTATTTTACAATTTTCTGTGATACTGTGTTGCATAAATTGGGCTGTTTGAAGCCAGATTTAGAGGAATATCTCATTTTTATTTAGATTATATTTCTAATTTTAAAATTAGGATTAGACTGTTGTGATGTCATTATTCAGTCTTATCCATCAATATTTTTGCTCCTTTTCTCATTCACTTCCATGCCACCACCTGCTCTCCCTGCCTGCCCTGTTGAATGATCATGCTCTCTCTCTCTCTCTCCTTCTTTGCTCTGACACCAGAGTGAACAATGAAATACTATCAGTAAACTCATGACTAGAATTGATACACATATGGAGACCGCAGGAGTCTGTTATTAGTATTAGACTTGTGATGTCATTATTCAGTCTTAATAACAATATTTGCTCATTTCATATCTTACCTCCATACACCTCTCCCCAGTAGTCAACAAAAGATAAATAATATTCACTAAAGATGGCAGGACACTTCTCTGGTTAAACATGACAGAGCTGCGATTCAGGCACTACGGACTACACCCACCTTCCTTCTGGTTGAAAAATTGAGTGACAAACTGTCGCCCTTTCTTTTATCTCACCCGTCTTTCTTTCTTTTTTTGGCTTTAGCTGTCGGGGTTCCTCTGCCTTTCCGAAGCCCTGCCACTCCGATCGTTAACTTCCATTATTCGGACTGGCGGTCGTTCACCTTAGAAGCCGCAATGCCGACCTTAGGTTTAGGCGTGGGGGTGGGAGAGGTTAGGTTTTGGGTTAGGGTCTGGGGGAGGTTAGGTTTAGGCATGGGGGGAGGTTAGGTTTGGCGTGGGGGCTGGGAGAGGTTAGTGAAAAACGGGGAATATAGACCCCCTTTCTGAGTGCCGATATTTCGGAGTGGCAGAACGTCGGAGTGGCAGCATGTAACCGCAGCTCCTGCTGCTCTGCAGTGCGCGACTGCTTCTGCTATATAGGGATACTACTTCCTGCTTCAGCACTGTACCAGAGATTTTCATCTGCCATTTATTTTCCCATAGACATTTTGTAAAATGCTTATAAAAATAGTTGTACTTGTTCAAACCAAACGCTTCAGATATAGAAACAGGAGAGACCACATAACATTTCACTCACAATAGCGCTTCACGTGGTAGGCCTACAGTAGGAGTTAGGACCGAAACATTTCATGAAAAACGAAGGGGGAGGAAGATTGTGCAATAGCCTACTCAGGGTGATGATAATTTTTCTGCACACACACACAAAAATAAGAAGAAAAAAAAAAAAAACCCATTAGTTTTATTAGTACATTACACACACAGACGCACGCATGCACACACTCATACAGCAAAACCAGAAATGTGGGGCAATGAGCAGCAATATTCAGTAGTGTAACAGTCCCTCTGGTGCTTGTGTTACTAAAACGTGTTCTTACAGGTGATGTTATCCAGCCAGTGAAGAAGCCCTGCAGGGTGACTGTAGCATGTCTGCTGCTGATGTGTGTTCTCCTACTGGCTGGCCTTATAGGCGTTGTGGTCTACTGTGAGCCATTCACTTCCTCTATCACACATTAGATTTGCACTCTTTAGCATCCATTTTGTATTTTTGTCTCTACCTAAATGTAACCACTGTTTTGGATTTCCTGTGCAGATACAAAGGCTGGTGGCAGATTAGAAGAGAAGCTCTCAAGACTAGAAGAGAGCCTCTCAAGGTGCAACTCCACATCCTTCGCAGACAGAAGCAAACTGCAGATCCTCAACAAGACCTTGGCTGAAAACAGAAACACTTGGTTTGAGCTCAGTGAGTGAGTGAGTGAATGTGTGTGTGTGTGTGTGTGTGTGTGTGTGTGTGTGTGTGTGTGTGTGTGTGTGTGTGTGTGTGTGTGTGTGTGTTTGCATTCATGAACATTTCTGTCAGGACAACTATAGTCCAAATGAATTATCAGCTACCATATGCAATATTTATATTTGGCGGTAAGGCTCTGTTCTAGGAGCTCCCTGCACTTCCACATGGAAAGCCTAAGGCAGTGAGGGCAGCAGCAACTTCTAAATAAAATTAAAATTGCAATTAGCTGCGTACAAAAGAGTTTGCAAATGAAGTGCAAATATATTCAATGTAAAATCTATAAAATGTAAATCCAGACGAATATAGCAGAGATATACTGCGGGAGTGCAGTAAATCAATCCCCCAAACAAAATGGCTTCTCACAAAAAAGTGAACAGCATACTGGAGGTTGAGTCGATGTCTCGTCATAGATGCTGGGGTAGCTGGCTGGGGGCGTGGTCAGGGTGGGGTAAAAATCCTCCCGTTCTCTCCATTCAGCATACTTAGCATTTAGCTGCTAGCTCAGCCCAGGCAGACACGATCGGGGACGGGGATTTAACCCCTGCAGTAAACAAACGTCTGAACAGATGTCTGTACTGTACCTGCTCTAGAGTGTAGAGCCGCAGCACCATCCTTTGGTGAGTCAGCCCATTGAGATATATGTTTTTTTTTACCCCACCCGCGCACCAGAGTTATAGTAACATTTTGTGGACGTTCCGCCACAGACCGACTGTATATGTTCCTGACCAATAAGATCGACAACCAATGTAGCCACAGCTTACGATACAAGCCCAGTAAAGCAGCAGCATTTCAGCAGTATAATGCTTTTATCACAGCATCAGTTCAAAACTGATTATCGTTTCTGCTGATGCTAATCAAACCGAAGTTGTCAGGGTGACTTAAAAATCATATTTAAAGTTGGAAATAAGGTCCAGGGTGTAAAAAAACTTCATTCTCCTTTAAAAGGGGCGCTCTCTATGAGATTTGCCAATTGAAAGCCTAGAGGGAAGTCAACTGATGTGGCCTGCCAGAACTATCGCAATGCTCGATTTGTGTGCATCAGCATTCGTGCTTTTATTTGCTGCTCATAAGATCCTCTTCTCTTGCAGAGCGTCTCTGTCAAGCTGATGGAGGATGGATCACATTCAGCAACAGCTTTTACTACATTTCTACTAATGAAAAGAGCTGGGAGGACAGCAGGCAGGAGTGCATACAGAGAGGAGCAGACCTGGTCATCATAAACACTGTAGAAGAACAGGTAAAGAGAAAAGTGGCAACACCCCCCCCCCCCCCCACCCCCCCGCCGTTTCTGTTTGGCTTTGATTGCAAATGGATCAAATTTTATTCAAACGCTCACATTCCACACTTTGAGTGTCTTGATGTAATTTGTCTTTGAAACAATCCAACAGAAATTCATCAATTCCTTGAACAAGAAAATGTGGATTGGTTTGAGTGACAGGGATGCGGAGGGAATCTAGAAATGGGTGGATGGTAAACTTCTGAACAGCGCAGCCACAGGGTAAGACATTCATTCTTCAGTCCTATACAGTAAACAGTCAACAGGTTATGGCCTGATAATGATAATCCATTGTGCATCTTATTTTCCATCAAGTAGCCTACAGTTGACTCTTTTCTTTTTTAAACAGGTTCTGGATGGTAGGCCAGCCCAATGGACAATACTACGGTGCAAAGGCGGACTGTGTTCACACAGATTCGCCTCAAGAACTAAACAGCTGGAATGATTGCAGATGTGACTTAGCGCAATACTGGGTCTGCGAAAAAGTGATTGACTTCTAACATTGTGCCATATCTTAAATGAAAAAATGTGACTTCAAGGTTGTCATTGTCATTCACACAGAGAACGTGAAATCTCCTTAAGGGATTGTCTTTTATTCTTTGTAAAGTACTTTGTCATAGATTTTTTTGTTATAGCTTCAGAACAGGAATGGCTGTTGGGACCAGGATCAGTATTGGTTAAACATCCAGTAGAAGTGGAGTTTTAGCATTTACCTCTTTTCCACAGTCTCAACTCAGGACTTAAAAAGTGAATTTTGTTAGCAAGATTAGATTGTGCAACATCCTGCCTGAGGAACTGAGATAAGATAAGAGATTAGACTGATTATCTTTAGATTGCTTGTCTTTCAAATCACCTCAAAATACACGTTCATTGACCTACTGTAGTTTTGCGGGTTTTTAATTTTCTGGTGGTGTTTTTATTTTTATTTCTTAACAATTTGTAACTCCTTTGTATATTTTACAATTCCTTCTTTTATGCCGTACGATCAAGTACATTGCAAACTTTGCTTATATAAGAGAACAAAGAGAGAAGTGTGCTATATAAATAAAATGTATTTTGCCAACTTATTCTGTATGGATTAAGAAATAAAATGTTTTTAGAAACACAATAGATGGTCTTGATTACCGTAAATTCCGGACTATAAGCCGCGGCTTTTTTCCCGTTTTTTGGCCCCTGCGGCTTATATAACGGTGCGTCTTATCTATGGATTTTTTCAGAAAAAAAAAAAAAAAAAAAAAAAAATCTCTCTTTTTTAGCACTCTTTCTAACTATAAATCCACTTCTGTTTTAATTTCCTCTCTTGCCCTCTTTTCACCACACCGCGGACACTGTGTGCACTGTAAAAATAAACAACGGTGGTGTTGTGTTATGTTGTTTTGTTGAAATGTTGTAATACGGTAAATGGGAGCTTCCTCAAACAGCCATCTCTTCCCGACAATCCCCTCTGTGCGTGACCACTTACATATGGTAATTACGGTAAGCAAACGGCCACTCGGGCAACAACTCCCTCCCCCGACTACCAGGAGAAAATCACAAACTTCAGCGAATTCACACAAAGGAAGATCAAGGAATATTCACAACAAGACGAGCAGTAGAAGCAACACTCTCACTTACCATGGGGAAGGTACGCAGAAATTCACACGAGGCAGCTTTCAAGTTGAAAGCAGTCAATCTCGCATTAAAAGAGAGCAGCCGCCGATCAAACAGAGCAGCCGCGCGTAACCTGGGCAAAAGGGACTGTCCGTCCGGGGGAGAACTACTGAACAACTCCCTCCCGACTACCAGGAGAAAATCACAAACTTCGGCGAATTCACACAAAGGAAGATCACGGAATATTATAGGAGTGTGAAAACATCCACAATTACCAACGGGTTCCAAAACGCTGGACTGCTGCGGGATGAAGAGGATCACCGCTGCGGGGACTGCCCCCTAGTCCGATACCTCACGAGTCCGATACCTCACGAGTCCGACACCTCATGGTTTTGGGTTAGGGTCTGGGGGAGGTTAGGTTTAGGCGTGGGGGTGGGAGAGGTTAGGTTTTGGGTTAGGGTCTGGGGGATGTTAGGTTTAGGCGTGGGGGTGGGAGAGGTTAGGTTTTGGGTTAGGGTCTGGGGGAAGTTAGCCTCTTTTTTCGGACTCGTGAGGTGTCGGACTCGTGAGGTATCGGACTCGTGCCATGGCACCTGAAGGAGAGAGGAGAGTGGTTGACGAAGCCACCCTGAACCTGTTCGTTTCCGACACTGAAGATGAGGACTTTGGTGGTTTCAGTACGCAGGAAGAAGAGGAAGACGAGGATTAGTGACTTGACTTCTCTGGTTACAGGTTTGCTGCACATATAGCCTATTGTTGTGTGATTTTGTCTGGGGATTAGTGACCTGACTTTTGTTTTGTTTTGTTGAAATGTTAATAAATGGGAGCTTCCCCAAACAGCCATCGCTTTCCCGACATTCCTCTCTGTGCACGAACCCTTTCATATGGTAATTAAACATCAAAACACCCGCGGCTTATAGTCCGGTGCGGCTTATAGAAGAAAAAAATAGTCAATTTTGGTCCCGCGGCTTATACACCGGTGCGTCTTATAGTCCGGAATTTACGGTAAGTCTGCTCACAGCTGCTCTTTTACAAAAACAAATGAGCCAATCTGTGTCAGAACAAACAGAAGTGAACCTGTTCACTTGGGTTTGTGAGCAGGGCGACGCCTCAACCACTCCTCTAACAGCTGCAACCCTGGTAAGGTTACTTATACCTGGTGAAGCTTTCCTGTCCTGTTTGTCTCAGATCTCTCAACCCACCCTCACTTCCCTTTCATCCATCCACCTTCCTACCTCATCCCTTCATCCATTCATCCTCACATCCATCATTCCTTCTTATTTAATCGGGTGCATAGCTCTCTCACGTCTCATTCTAGGTTCCCGTCCTTCAGCACGTCCTCCGGACCCAGACCAGCCTAACAGATGACATCCTCCTCCATCTTCACATCATTATACACACATACACACATCTGACCATCTTTAATCTTTCAGCGATATATTGTTGTGTTGTGGTCCTTGCTACTAAACCAGCTTTCATTTGATCAAGCCCAGGAAATACTTTCACTAAAAGTCTGTTTTAGTACAGCAGCAACTTTAGCAGATCAGTCTCACTTGATTGTGCAAATGATATGGGAACTCTAAAAAGATTGTTCATGAACAATTTCTAATTTATTTATGAATGCATGCATAGGTTTTAAATGAAGAGCAGGTTTACAATGCCAGGTTTTTTATGCATCTCACATCAATTGGAACTTTAAAAATAATATCTTAACTTTACCGCACTGCCACAATGAGTGTTTCCTGTTAAAGCTGCTTCTTGTGAGCTGGGTGTTGGGTCAGCCACAACACCCAGGTGTCACATCTAGAGAAGTGAGGAGAAACTGTTATAGTATCTGCACAGAGACGCATGATACTGAATGGAGCAAGGAAACAGAAGGTTTTATTTGGACATAGATCAGAAAAAATGAATGATTTTGTAGTTTAGTATGAAGACAAGAGAGGTAAATAATTGAAAAGAAGTCTGAATAGAGACCATCTTGTGATGGGATCAGACCAGCCGTGATGCCCGCGACTTACAAATTAACTCAATTTGTAACTTGAGTTACTTGATAAAGTAACTGGTATAATATTACTGAAATCCTATAAGTAATAAGTTATATTACTGAGTTACTGCTAAAAGTAATATATTAAATGTATGTTACTTTTGTAATGAGTTACCCCAACACTATATAACTCAAATGTATAAATTACACCAATAAAGAAAATGAAAGGTTAAACAATAGGAGGTTAGTGGGTAGTTACAACAAGGCTCATTCTGCCTGCTCATGCTGTACCAGAGCAGCACAGGAGGTCCTTCCTGCCCTCAGACTCTACAATGCCTCCCTGGGTTAACCACCAGACCATCCACTGATCAACACCTTAACCACTCGAGCTAAAGGGCCAGCCCAATATAGCTCGAGCGGTAGTGAAGTGGGAAGGGTATTTTGTTGCTGCTCTAACAGAGGAACCCTTGGGCAGTAATAAAAGTATCTACCTACCTACCTAAAAAACACACGCACGCACGCAAAAACGCAAACACACACACACACACACACACACACACAGGGGGGTAGCCTGGGTAAACCCATCCCCCACGTGACCTGCTCTCAGACCTGTTCTCAGTCACTAGGAACTGAGAGAGCAGGTCAGGTGGGGGCTGGGTTTACCTAGGCTAGGGGGGGGCACATGGTCCCAAGAACTCAGGTGGCCCTGAGTCAGAGCCTGATAAATGATGATGCTGTCACTAACTTTAGGGGCTTCGTCATTTTTATTGATATCAGTCACCTTCTAATACTGCCTACATGTAAGCTTTACTTGGTGCATTATAGTGCGGGTTCTATGAAACAGCACCAGGTCACATGTTTATCACACATGTTTCTCTGAGAGCTGTGTCTTAGGGGTAGGGTTAGGTGTGATAGTGCCTATATATGCTTCTATGAAACCTCATCCTGTTTAACACAGTTCCTTGTTTCCCTGTATTCTTCACTGGTTTCACACACTCACACCCAGACACACACAGTAGCTGATGATTGAGACAGAAGATGGAGATGTCTGAGCACGATCACATCTACGCCAACGAAGATCCTCTCGAGAAAAAGGAGCGTCTAAGAGAGAGGGATGAGAGAGCCTTAGCTGGAGGGAGCGACGAGGTGGAGGAGAGCGTAGTGGACCACTATGGAAGTTTAGACAAGGAGAGGGTAGTGGACGACGACGTCCTGACCCCAGATCAAATATGGAGAACACACCAGATCAGCAGCCTGGTGAGTAACACCCCCCCCCCACACACACACACACATACACACACACACACGTGCACACACACAAACACACACACACACACACACGCACGCACACGCATGCACGCACGCACGCACGCACGCATGCATGCACACACATACAGCAAAACCAGAAAATAGCCAGTTATGTTGCAATGAGCAGTATTCAGTAGCTGTGTAACAGTCCCTCTGGTGCTTGTGTTACTAAAACATGGCCGGTCTGTCTTGTTGTTCTTACAGCTGATGTTATCCAGCCAGTGACCAAACCCTGCAGAGTGACTGTAGTGTGTCTGCTGCTGATGTGTCTTCTCCTACTGGCTGGCCTTATAGGCGTTGTGGTCCACCGTGAGCCATTTACTTCCTCTATCACACATTAGATTTGCCCTCTTCAGCATCCATTTTGTAATTTTGTCTCTACCTAAATGTAACCACTGTTTTGGATTTCCTGTGCAGATACAAAGGCTGGTGGCAGATTAGAAGAGAAGCTCTCAAGACTAGAAGAGAGCCTCTCAAGGTGCAACTCCACATCCTTCGCAGACAGAAGCAAACTGCAGATCCTCAACAAGACCTGGGCTGAAAACAGAAACACTTGGTTTGAGCTCAGTGAGTGAGTGAGTGAATGTGTGTGTGTGTGTGTGTGTGTGTGTGTGTGTGTGTGTGTGTGTGTGTGTGTGTGTGTGTGTGTGTGTGTGTGTGTGTGTGTGTGTGTGTGCATTCATGAACATTTATGTCAGGACAACTATAGTCCAAATTAATTATTATCTCCCATATGCAATATTTATATTTGGCGGTATGGCTCTGTTCTAGGAGCTCCCTGCACTTCCACATGGAAAGCCTAAGGCAGTGAGGGCAGCAGCAACTTCTAAATAAAATTAAAATTGCAATTAGCTGCGTACAAAATAGTTTGCAAATGAAGTGGAAATATATTAAATGTAAAATCTATAAAATGTAAATACAGACGAATATAGCAGAGATATACTGGGGGAGTGCAGTAAATCAATCCCCCAAACAAAATGGCTTCTCACAAAAAAGTGAACAGCATACTGGAGGTTGAGTCGATGTCTCGTCATAGATGCAGGGGTAGCTGGCTGGGGGCGTGGTCAGGGTGGGGTAAAAATCCTCCCGTTCTCTCCATTCAGCATACTTAGCATTTAGCTGCTAGCTCAGCCCGGGCAGACACGATCGGGGATGGGGATTTAACCCCTGCAGTAAACAAACGTGAACAGATGTCTGTACCTGCTCTAGAGTGTAGAGCCGCAGCACCGTCCTTTGGTGAGTCAGCCCATTGAGATATATGTTTTTTTACCCCACCCGCACACCAGAGTTATAGTAACATTTTGTGGGCGTTCCGCCACAGACCGACTGTATATGTTCCTGACCAATAAGATCGACAACCAATGTAGCCACAGCTTACGATACAAGCCCAGTAAAGCAGCAGCATTTCAGCAGTATAATGCTTTTATCACAGCATCAGTTCAAAACTGATTATCGTTTCTGCTGATGCTAATCAAACCGAAGTTGTCAGGGTGACTTAAAAATCATATTTAAAGTTGGAAATAAGGTCCAGGGTGTAAAAAAAACTTCATTCTCCTTTAAAAGGGGCGCTCTCTATGAGATTTGCAAGTTGAAAGCCTAGAGGGAAGTCAACTGATGTGGCCTGCCAGAACTATCGCAATGCTCGATTTGTGTGCATGAGCATTCATGCTTTTATTTGCTGCTCATAAGATCCTCTTCTCTTGCAGAGCGTCTCTGTCAAGCTGATGGAGGATGGATCACATTCAGCAACAGCTTTTACTACATTTCTACTAATGAAAAGAGCTGGGAGGACAGCAGGCAGGAGTGCATACAGAGAGGAGCACACCTGGTCATCATAAACACTGAAGAAGAACAGGTAAAGGGAAAAGTGGCAACCCCCCCCCCCCCCCCCCCCCCCCCCCCCCCCCGCCGTTTCTGTTTGGCTTTGATTGCAAATGGTTCAAATTTTATTCAAACGCTCACATTCCACACTTTGAGTGTCTTGATGTCATTTGTCTTTGAAACAATCCAACAGAAATTCATCAATTCCTTGAACAAGATAATGTGGATTGGTTTGAGTGACAGGGATGAGGAGGGAATCTGGAAATGGGTGGATGGTAAACTTCTGAACAGCACAGCCACAGGGTAAGACATTCATTCTTCAGTCCTATTTAACAGTAAACAGTCAACAGGTTGGCCTGATCATTATAATGCATTGTGCATCTTATTTTCCATCAAGTAGCCTACAGTTGACTCTTTTCTTTTTTAAACAGGTTCTGGATAGCAGGCCAGCCCAATGGAGGATACCACGGTGTAAAGGCGGACTGTGTTCACACATATCAGCATAAAGAACTAAACAGCTGGAATGATTGCAAATGTGACTTATCGCAATACTGGGTCTGCGAAAAAGTGATTGACTTCTAACATTGTGACATCTTAAATGAAAACATATTGTGACTTCACCCCGCACACCAAGAGTGTCATTGTCATTCACACAGAGAACGTGAAATCTCCTTTTAAGTGATTATCTTTTATTCTTTGTAAAGCACTTTGTCATCGATTTTTTTGTCATAGCTTCAGAACAAGAATAGCTGTTGCAGGACCAGTGTTTATCAAGCATCCAGTAGAAGTGGAGTTTTACCACTTCTTTTCCACAGTCTCAACTCAGGACTTAAAAAGTGAATTTTGTTAGCAAGATTAGATTGTGCAACATCCTGCCTGAGGAACTGAGATAAGATAAGAGATTAGACTGATTATCTTTAGATTGATTATCTTTCAAATCACTTCAAAATGCACGTTCATTGACCTACTGTAGTTTTGCAGGTTTTTAATTTTCTCGCTGTGTTTTTATTTTTAACTTCTTCTTCTTCTTTTTTTAATTTGTAACACCTTTGTATATTTTACAATTCCTTCTTTTATGCTGTACGATAAAGTACATTGCAAACTTTGCTTTTAGAAGAGAACAAGGAGAGAAGTGTGCTATATAAATCAAATGTATTTTGCCAACTTATTCTGTATGGATTAAGAAATAAAATGTTTTTAGAAACACAGTAGATGGTCTTGATTAAGTATGCTCACAGCTGCTCTTTTACAAAAACAAATGAGCCAATCCGTGTGAGAACAAACAGAAGTGAACCTGTTAACTTGGGTTTGTGAGCAGGGCGATGCCTCAACCACTCCTCTAACAGCTGCAACCCTGGTAAGGTTACTTATATCTGGTGAAGCTTTCCTGTCCTGTTTGTCTCAGATCTCTCAACCCACCCTCACTTCCCTTTCATCCATCCACCTTCCTACCTCATCCCTTCATCCATTCATCCTCACATCCATCATTCCTTCTTATTTAATCGGGTGCATAGCTCTCTCACGTCTCATTCTAGGTTCCCGTCCTTCAGCACGTCCTCCGGACCCAGACCAGCCTAACAGATGACATCCTCCTCCATCTTCACATCATTATACACACATACACACATCTGACCATCTTTAATCTTTGCTAATCCTTGCTACTAAACCAGCTTTCATTTGATCAAGCCCAGGAATTACTTTCACTAAAAGTCTGTTTTAGTACAGCAGCAACTTTAGCAGATCAGTCTCACTTGATTGTGCAAATGATATCGGAACTCTAAAAAGATTGTTCATTAACAATTTCTAATTTATTTATGAATGCATGCATAGGTTTTAAATGAAGAGCAGGTTTACAATGCCAGGTTTTTTATGCATCTCACATCAATTGGAACTTTAAAAATAATATCTTAACTTTACCGCACTGCCACGATGAGTGTTTCCTGTTAAAGCTGCTTCTTGTGAGCTGGGTGTTGGGTCAGCCACAGAACCCAGGTGTCACATCTAGAGAAGTGAGGAGGGGGGCGTCTTTAATCAGCTCGGGCAGGAACACGCCTGAGACAGAACCCCCACACACAAGTTACTTTCAAAATGTAATATACTACATATTACTAGGTACTTTCATTTGAGAGTAATAAGTTACTTTACAATATTACTGTCTGTGTAGAGTAACTCGTTACTTATTACACTACTTTTGCATTACTTTCACCAAAACAACAGCAGCAGCAGAATGACATCGCCGCCCTGGAACCATCCCTAAAAATAATTTAAACTGTCTTTGAAGTCAGTGTAAACAATCCAAAATTCTAAATGGTATTATTTTCCTTTGTTATTGTCATCTATAGTGGTTATTTGCATAAAAAACACACAGTTTGATTAGGAAATGATTATATCTTTATTTAAATACTTGCATTAAATACGTGCTTTGCTAAAAAAAATAATGTTTAACTCAATTTGTAACTTGAGTTACTTGACAAAGTAACTGGTATAATATTACTGAAATCCTAAGTAATAAGTTATATTACTGAGTTACTGCTAAAAGTAATATATTACATGTAATATGTTACTTTTGTAATGAGTTACCCCAACACTATATAACTCAAATGTATAAATTACACCAATAAAGAAAACAAAAGGTTAAACAATAGGAGGTTAGCGTGTAGTTACCAGGCTCATTCTGCCAGGCTGCACGAAAGCGTCATAGGAGGTCCTTCCTGCCCACAGCCATCAGACTCTGCAAGGCCTCCCTGGGTTAACCACCAACACCTTAACCGCTTGAGGCTTGAGCTAAAGGGCCAGCCCAATATAGCTCGAGCGGTAGTGAAGCCGTGCCATTTCTGAAGCCTACATTACAACTACATTACTACAACATTATTATTATACTATTATTATTGTGGTGTATATATTGAGTAGGTGTACAATTGCGTATATTTATACGTATATTATTAGCTAAATGCTACATTTTTTTTATTTTTTTTTACTGTTATTCATATTTTTCCTCTATCTATGCAGTATATCCTGCCTATGTGGATTTGTATTTTGTTGCTGCTCTAACAGAGGAATTCCCCTTGGGGAGTAATAATAATATCTACCTACCTAAAAAACGCACGCACGCACGCATGCACAGTTCCTTGTTTGTCTGTATTCTTCACTGGTTTCACACTCACTCACACCCAGACACACACAGTAGCTGAGGATTGAGACAGAAGATGGAGATGTCTGAGCACGATCACATCTACGACAACGAAGAGGAGCGTCTAAGAGAGAGGGATGAGAGAGCCTTAGTCACAGCTGGAGGGAGCGACGAGGTGGAGGAGAACGTAGTGGACCACTATGAAAGAATGGAGACGGTAGTGGACCACTATGAAAGAATGGAGAGCGTAGTGGACCACTATGAAACTTTACCCAACCATGGGCGTTGTGACCCCAGATCAAATACGGAGAACACACCAGATCAGCAGCCTGGTGAGTAACACCCCCCCCCCCCCCCCCCACACACACACACACAGACACCCACACACAGACGCACACAGACACACACACACACACACACACACACACACACACACACACACACACACACACACACACACACACACACACACACACACACACACACACATACAGTACATACAGCAAAACCAGAAAATAGTCAGTCATGTTGCAATGAGCAGTATTCAGTATCTGTGTAACAGTCCCTCTGGTGCTGTCAGTGGCGATTCTAGAGTCTGTAGCATCGACATAGAAAAGATGGACGCCGCCTCTGGTACCGTTCAGTGAAGCCGCTGCATGTTAGATCGCCGCTCTGGTGGCTGTATCCAGTTTAGGTCACAAGGCCCACCTCCCCATGTTAGTGGATTGGGGAAATGGACAACCGAAACAATCATAGTACACATCAGATAATTTTTCCCCAAAGGTGGTTTGTATCATTTTAGATAGTTCTTTTGACGCTAATGCCTGTGCAAGTGGTCATTTTTCTGATCAGTTTGTTTTTCAGTAGTTATTTGACATATAAAAAGGGATGATTGACAGCTGTAGCAGCCAGTCTCAAGCCGCTATTGGCTGGACAGGCTCTTCATATTATAGAGCTAGCGTTAGTTTTACATAGACAGGACACAGTAGGTACTGCTTGATCTGTTATCTACCAGACATATCGATGGACCGCAATAAAAAGGACATTGTTTTGAGAAAGGTGCATGCAGCACGAGGAAGTAACATTGGTTGAGGACTGAAGTAAGTTCCGAAAATATGTGGTGACTGGTGACTGGTGCTAATTGTGTGACCTGCTTTCATAGCAATTTATAGCTTAACTATTAGCTTAGCCGGGTTAACTAACAACAACAAAATGTGACACCATTGCTAGCTGAATTTATTCAAGTATCTCCCCATAGGCTATACTAAAATAACAGCATTCAGTTATCTGCCTAATCAGTATCTGTTCCACTTGTTTTTAACCCACATCCGCTTTTTTCTCTTTCGTTCAGATATCCAGATATTTCATTTCCTTCATTCACTTTCAATTCAAGAGAATACAGGACTCATGCAAGTCACATACATTGTCTTGAATTTAAAGTGAATTCACGTCATTCAAAATCGTCCAGGTCAGGGGATGACATGGAGCCCCTTTAGGGAGGTTTAAATGCCATTGCAAATTGTCCATTGGTTGTATATATACAGTATATATATATACACACATCTCCAGGGACCACTACACCACTGCTGCTACACAACTACCTGTATGCACAGTGCACTGTAGCCTATTATGTTTTATCTTTGGTGTGAATGTGTGTGTGTGTGTGTGTGTGTGTGTGTGTGTGTGTGTGGGTGTGTGTGTGTGTGTGTGTGTGTGTGTGATTGCGTGCATGCGTGCGTGTATGTGCGTGCACTGCACACTGGACAGAGACATGTAGTACACGAAACTGAAACTGTTATGTCTCATGCGATTCAATGTTTTTTATGCACTTATGTCTTGCACATTCGATGTCTCATGTGATTTAATGTTTCTTAGGCTCTTACATGTTTTTATATGTTTGCCCCTTCGACCACCTGAATTTCCCTCTGGGATGATCCAGTTTACATTGACTTGACTGCTACATGTCTATTGTTTATCTGCACTTCTGTGTCGTTTCTAGAGAATGTCACAATGGGGGCGGGGGGGGGGGGGGGGGGGGGCAGACTATTCGCTGGAAGAGCTTTAGCAGAAGTGAGAGAGTTATCCAATCAGAAGCAGGAAATATTGAGAGGATATGCAACTACAAATGTCCAAAATGATTGCATAACTCAGTACTAAGTTTATACACACAAGAAAATACACACTTTGATATATGTTTTCTTTGTGACGCTGATTCAATCAGTAATCTCATGTCACTATTTTTGGGAACTGACTAAAAGCTAAAAGACACTACTAACATATATGTGAGATGAGAGTATTATTGTGTTTATGTCATCTCACTGATAATCCATTATCATTTCAATCCTTAACAATGACATTACATTACATTACGTCATTTGGCAGACGCTTTTGTCCAAAGCAACTTACATTAACACATTTTTGTCAGCAATAGAGCAATCAACTATGCAACACATGACAGCTACAACTTCTGAAGAAATAGTGGTAAAGTTTAGTTTAGTTTTTTTCTCTCCCATCACTCCCATGATAAGGCCGTATGATTGATTCCTAAAAAGTGACTTTTTTGATTATGTTTGACAGGAATGACATGGGGCCCCCGTTAGGCAAGTTTCCTATGTCATTCCAAATCAGCCTTCGGGGGCCCCTAAAGGCCTGGGGCCCCAAGCAGTTGACTGCCTTGCCTGTTCACAAGCTACACCTCTGGGTGCTGTGTTACTAAAACATGGCCACTCTGTCTTTATTGGCATTAGATACCAAGCAGGCCAGGCCGATACGGGCCGAAGCGCGTGCCGGCGTCCGAAGGGCCCCTGCGAAAAATTTGGGGCGTTTGAAGCTCAATTTGGGCCGTTTGAAGCCCAATTTGGGCCGTTTGAAGCCAGATTTGGGTCGTTTAAAGCCAGATTTGGGCCGTTTGAAGCCCGATTTGGGCCCTTTGAAGCCCAATTTGGGCCGTTTGAAGCCCAATTTCGGCCAAGTCCAATTTTACAATGAGATGCACCCACTTTAAACCTGAATAAAGTAATAAAACCACTAGTAAACCAGTAGGCGGCGCCTGGCCTGCTGTTCAGTGAGTGGCCTGGCCTGGCCTGCAAAAAAAAAAAAAAATTGGCAGGCCAGGCCAGGCCAGGCCACCGGGCATTTGCCCGACGTGCCCGATTATGCAGTCCGCCACTGTGTGTGTGTGTGTGTGTGTGTGTGTGTGCATGTGTGTGTGTGTGTGTGTGTGTGTGAGAGAGAGAGAGAGAGAGAGAGAGATTGTGTATGTGAGTGAGTGAGTGCGTGCATGTGTTTGCATTCATGAACTTGCATGTACTGTACATTTGTGAGCATTGTGCTTTTATTTGCTGCTCTGAAGATCCTCTTCTCTTCCAGTGCGTCTCTGTAAAGCTGGAGCATGCAGCTAATTTCAGCAACAGTTTTTACTACATTTCTACTGAGAGAAGAAGCTGGGAGGACAGCAGGCAGGAGTGCATACAGAGAGGAGCACACCTGGTCATCATAAACACTGAAGAAGAACAGGTAAAGGGAAAAGTGGCACCCCCCCCCCCCTTCCCCGTTGCTGTTTGTCTTTGATTGCAAATGGATTATAACATTCACATTCCACACTTTGTTTGAGTGTGTTGATGTAATTTGTCTTTGAAACAATTCAACAGAAATTCATCAATTCCTTGAACAAGATCATTTGGATTGGTTTGAGTGACAGGGATGCGGAGGGAATCTGGAAATGGGTGGATGGTAAACTTCTGAACAGCACAGCCACAGCGTAAGACATTCATTCTTCAGTCCTATTTAACAGTAAACAGTCAACAGGTTGGCCTGATAATGATAATCCATTGTGCATCTTATTTTCCATCAAGTAGCCTACAGTTGACTCTTTTCTTTTTTAAACAGGTTCTGGATGGCAGGCCAGCCCAATGGACAATACTACCGTGCAAAGGCGGACTGTGTTCACACAGATTCACCTCAAGAACTAAACAGCTGGAATGATTGCAGATGTGACTTAGCGCAATACTGGGTCTGCGAAAAAGTGATTGACTTCTAACATTGTGGCGTATCTTAAATGAAAAAATGTGACTTCAAGGTTGTCATTGTCATTCACACAGAGAACGTGAAATCTCCTTTTAGGGATTGTCTTTTATTCTTTGTAAAGTACTTTGTCATCGATGTTTTTGTCATAGCTTCAGAACAGGAATGGCTGTTGGGACCAGGATCAGTATTGGTTAAACATCCAGTAGAAGTGTAGATTTAGCATTTACCTCTTTTCCACAGTCCCAACTCAGGACTTAAAAAGTGAATTTTGTTAGCAAGATTAGATTGTGCAACATCCTGCCTGAGGAACTGAGATAAGATAAGAGATTAGACTGATTATCTTTAGATTGCTTATCTTTCAAATCATCTCAAAATACACGTTCATTGACCTACTGTACTTTTGCAGGTTTTTAATTTTCTTGTGGTGTTTTTATTTTTAATATTATTATTTTTCACAATTTGTAACTCCTTTGTATATTTTACAATTCCTTCCTTCCATATGATAAAGTACATTGCAAACTTTGCTTTTATAAGAGAACAAGGAGAGAAGTGTGCTATATAAATAAAATGTATTTTCCAACTTATTCTGTATTAAGAAATAAAATGTTTTTAGAAACACAATAGATGGTCTTGATTAAGTATGCTCACAGCTGCTCTTTTACAAAAACAAATGAGCCAATCTGTGTCAGAACAAACAGAAGTTAACCTGTTAACTTAGGTTTGTGAGCAGGGCCTCAACCACTCCTCTAACAACTGCAACCCTGGTAAGGTTACTTATACCTGCTGAAGCTTTCCTGTCCTGTTTGTCTCAGATCTCTCAACCCACCCTCACTTCCCTTTCATCCATCCACCTTCCTACCTCATCCCTTCATCCATTCATCCTCACATCCGTCATTCCTTCTTATTTAATCGGGTGCATAGCTCTCTCACGTCTCATTCTATAGGTTCCCGTCCTTCAGCACGTCCTCCGGACCCAGACCAGCCTAACAGATGACATCCTCCTCCATCTTCACATCATTATACACACATACACACATCTGACCATCTTTAATCTTTCAGCGATATATTGTTGTCTTGTGGTCCTTGCTACTAAATCAGCTTTCATTTGATCAAGCCCAGGAAATACTTTCACTAAAAGTCTGTTTTAGTACAGCAGCAACTTTAGCAGATCAGTCTCACTTGATTGTGCAAATGATATGGGAACTCTAAAAAGATTGTTCATTAACAATTTCTAATTTATTTATGAATGCATGCATAGGTTTTAAATGAAGAGCAGGTTTACAATGCCAGGTTTTTTATGCATCTCACATCAATTGGAACTTTAAAAATAATATCTTAACTGTACCTCACTGCCACAATGAGTGTTTCCTGTTAAAGCTGCTTCTTGTGAGCTGGGTGTTGGGTCAGCCACAGAACCCACGTGTCACATCTAAGCCGTTTTCCCACATGCGTACCGGAAAATTACCTGTAAGTCAATATCGGACATTTCCCGGAATTTCCCTTCACACCTGAGCGCTCGCATGTGGGAATATAGCAGCGAAATTGCCTGTATGTTGGGGGGCGGGGGGAGGGGGGAGCTTATTTTGGGGGTCGGCAAAACTCCGATGGTGAAATAAGTTTGCTTGTCACACAATAAATCACACTCGTTTGACTTAAGAGCAGCGTCAAGCCAGCGTAATAAACACAGCCGATTTCCCCCCTCCCCTCTCTGCTCGAGAGAGGCCAGTCCTTCACTCAGTCCTCCGCACTTCGCAGCAGCCACACAGGACAGACACAGCGAGAATGGCAGAGGCTTGCAAGCTGCCCAACGCTTGTATGTATGTAGAGAAAGCAAATGCACGAAGCGAAATGTGGAAGTAGTTTGCTTTGATGTGCGCAAATGATTAGATGATGCACGCTGGAAGTGAACGTTAAGCAACGTGTGTACACCTCGCCCATGAGAGAAGGACCGGTGTCGCGGCAAATGAATGGACCCGTTCTACACTTGTGTTCCTTATCGCGCATACCGCTCTTCTGACTGGCTCGAAACTGGTGAAATGTCCGCGACGACGGGGTCGCGCTTATACCGGAACAACAACTTTCACACATGAAGGCATTAGACTGCGTTCCGGTCATTTAGCGATAAAAGGCGCATGTGGGAAAACAGCTCTAGAGAAGTGAGGAGGGGGGGGTCTTTAATCAGCTCGGGCAGGAACACGCCTGAGACAGAACCCCTACACACAAGTTACTTTCAAAATGTAATATATTACATATTACTAGGTACTTTCATTTGAGAGTAATAAGTTACTTTACAATATTACTGTCTGTGTAGAGTAACTCGTTACTTATTACACTACTTTTGCATTACTTTCACCAAAACAACAGCAGCAGCAGAATGACATCGCCGCCCTGGAACCATCCCTAAAAATAATTTAAACTGTCTTTGAAGTCAGTGTAAACAATCCAAAATTCTAAATGTTATTCTTTTCCTTTGTTATTGTCATCTGTCGATGAGTATGGACCCGCGGCAGGCGAACCTATGATGATTGATTGATATGTGCAAAGTTTTAATCAATAATATTTAACATGGAGTATTCAGAGAGCCCATTCAGGCACGTTTAATTATATAAAAGGGGAGTCATACATGTGTTGAATTATATAAAAAGTAAAAGTAAAAGTAAAACAGGTGCCTGCGTGAGAAATGCAGCAGGGGTCTGAAGATGTGTGGAAATGTCCCCATGGAAAGTCACAAGTGCTGCAAGGTAGTAGGGGAAATGAGGAAGTAGTGGTGAGGTAGGATATTGGTTAAGGGAAATGATTTGGCGAAAATCTATTATAAAAGACAGGAGAAATCATCAGTCGGGGTCTTCACGTCCCTATGCGTGCAGATGCTATTTCCGATCGAACCACGAACCAACCCACGGACCAACCAACCAACCTAAACCAGCCACGGAGCGAGAGCGATCCCCGACCGAGACACAGTTTGACTCTGACGGGTAGGAAACCTTTTTAACTCAGGTGCAAGATGTAGTCCGTATAAGGAGATCATCTGTCGTTAACACAGATTACATTTAGATGGGTTTCGGGCTGATTTCTTATCTCCGCCGCAGCCCGCAGGAAAGGAAGTGGGTTTTTAACTGTTAAATGATATTATGTTCCTCTTGGTTAGCGGCTGGGCTGGGAGGAAGTTTGATGTGATTTAGCGGTGGGGAGCGTACTATGGTTGGCGAAGCCGTTTTGTCGTAAAACAGGAAATATATGATATAAGGGGAAAAAGCTAATTTAAAATAGGAAACTACAATTTGTAATAAATATTGTCTAATAAATTGCCTAAGATGAGGTAGTTTATTATTGGATATATAATTAGAATCATAGTCGGCATTTATAGGAGTGGGTTTTTCTATAGGAAAAGACCTACGGCAAATTATTCTATTAAGAGAAAATGGGGATAAATCATCTGTAATTATAGAAGAGTATTTCTCATTTGTTAAAAGTTGTGAAATAAATCTGTTTCATACCTGCACACAGGCACTTTTAATGTGTCATGCATTGTCATCTATGAAAAGGGTTTAAATGAATTTCCTCACTTAAAGTAAATGCATTTATATAATATACAATTATAGAGGAATAGATTTTATTTGTTAAAAGTTGTGAAATAAATCTGTTTCATACCCACACTCCTTATTATAGAATGGGGCATTGTTATTTTCAAAGTGACATGCAGTGTCTGTTATGCTAAAACCCTCTAAATGAATAGGGGAATAGATTCTATTCAGTGAAGGTTTAGAAATAATTCATTTTCAGGCCTACACACCGAGATCAAAATGTTAAATGCAATGTCATTCACTTATTATGAAAGAGGGTTAGAAGTGTTTCTCATTTGAAGTGAATACATGTACTGTGGATGATTAGAAGTTCTATAAGACAGCATTTTATTCTGGGAACGATTGTACTAGAATTTATCTGACTGAGAGGTTCTATAAGACAGCATTTTATTCTGGGAACGATTGTACTGGAATTTATCTGACTGAGAATTTGACAAGGCAGCATTTAATTCTGGGAATGATTGTATTGGAATTTATCTGACTGAGAATTTGACAAGGCAGCGTTTTATTCTGGGAATGGTTGTACTGGAATTCATCTAGCAGGATCATTTCAAGTATTTACTTAAAGAGAGAGAAAACATTTCCTCTTTTTTAAGGAACTGAGCGCGGGGCACTTGAACCATTGCAAACCACAGCATGTCCACACGCGCAGGAACTGATGATGAAGTCAGATTAAAGAAAAGTCTTTGTGGACCATAGTGATTATGATTCTAATGCATAGTTGACGATTTGGCACGGGATGGGAAAATGATTCATTAGGGAATGAGGGTTAACGGGTGTTTATTTAAAGTTAGTTCAGAACATAAGTGAGTTGCTTTCTCCTTCTGAACCACAAGTGAAGCAACCCGCATGTAGATGGAAGGGAGAAAGAGAACCCTTCCCCTTTTTCGCTAGCCGATTGCCATAAGGGTCGACACATCTATAGTGGTTATTTGCATAAAAAACACACAGTTTGATTAGTAAATGATTGTATCTTTATTTAAATACTTGCGTTAAATACGTGCTTTGATAAAAAAAAAATGTTTAACTCAATTTGTAACTTGAGTTACTTGACAAAGTAACTGGTATAATATTACTGAAATCCTAAGTAATACGTTATATTACTGAGTTACTGCTAAAAGTAATGTATTACATGTAATATGTTACTTTTGTAATGAGTTACCCCAACACTATATAACTCAAATATATAAATTACACCAATAAAGAAAACAAAAGGTTAAGCAATAGGAGGTTAGCGGGTAGTTAGAAGGCTCATTCTGCCCTGCTGCACCAGAGCGGCACAGGAGGTCCTTCCTGCCCACAGCCATCAGACTCTGCAATGCCTCCCTGGGTTAACCACCAACACCTTAACCACTCGAGCTAAAGGGCCAGCCCAATATAGCTTGAGCGGTAGTGAAGCCGTGCCATTTCTGAAGCCTACATTACAGAGTAGGTGTACAATTGCGTATATTTATACGTATATTATTAGCTAAATGCTCTTTTTTTTTTTTTTTTTTTTAACTGTTATTCATATTTTTCCTCTATCTATGCAGTATATCCTGCCTATGTGGTGTTGTATTTTGTTGCTGCTCTAACAGAGGAATTCCCCCTTGGGGAGTAATAATAGTATCTAATGTACCTACCTACCTAAAAAACGCACGCACGCACGCATGCACAGTTCCTTGTTTGTCTGTATTCTTCACTGGTTTCACACTCACTCACACCCAGACACACACAGTAGCTGAGGATTGAGACAGAAGATGGAGATGTCTGAGCACCACATCTATGACAACGAAGAGGAGCATCTAAGAGAGAGGGATGAGAGAGCCTTAGTCACAGCTGGAGGGAGCGACGAGGTGGAGGACCACTATGAAACTTTAAACAACCATGGGGGTTGTGACCCCAGATCAAATACGGAGAACCCACCAGATCAGCAGCCTGGTGAGTAACACCACTGACAGACTGCAGTAACAGACTGCTACATGTCTATTGTTTATCTGCACTTCTGTGTCGTTTCTAGAGAATGTCACAATGGGGGCGGGGGGGGGGGGGGGGGGGTTGGGGCAGACTATTAGCTGGAAGAGCTTTAGCAGAAGTGAGAGAGTTATGCAATCAGAAGCAGAAATATTGAGAGGATATGCAACTACAAATGTCCAAAATGATTGCATAACTCAGTACTAAGTTTATACACACAAGAAAATACACACTTTGATATATATTTTCTTTGTGACGCTGATTCAATCAGTAATCTCATGTCACTATTTTTGGGAACTGACTAAAAGCTAAAAGACACTGCTAACATATAGATGTGAGATGAGAGTATTTTTTGTGTTTATATCATCTCACTGATAATCCATTATCATTTCAATCCTTAACAATGACATTACATTACATTACGTCATTTGGCAGACGCTTTTGTCCAAAGCAACTTACATTAACACATTTTTGTCAGCAATAGAGCAATTAACTATGCAACACATGGCAGCTACAACTTCTGAAGAAATAGTGGTAAAGTTTAGTTTAGTTTTTTTCTCTCCCATCACTCCCATGATAAGGCCGTATGATTGATTCCTAAAAAGTGACTTTTTTGATTATGTTTGACAGGAATGACATGGGGCCCCGTTAGGCAGGTTTCCTATGTCATTCCAAATCAGCCTTCGGGGGCCCCTAAAGGCCTGGGGCCCCAAGCAGTTGACTGCCTTGCCTGTTCACAAGCTACACCTCTGGGTGCTGTGTTACTAAAACATGGCCACTCTGTCTTGTTCTTACAGCTGGTGTTATAGTGACTGTAGTGTGTCTGCTGCTGATGTGTCTTCTCCTACTGGCTGGCCTTATAGGTGTTGTGGTCCACTGTGAGCCATTCACTTCCTCTATCACACATTAGATTTGCCCTCTTCAGCATCCATTTAGTATTTTTGTCTCTACCTAAATTTAACCACTGTTTTGGATTTCCTGTGCAGTTACAAAGGCTAATGGCAGATTAGAGGAGAAGCTCTCTAGGTGCAACTCAACATCCTTCGCAGACAAAAGCAACATGCGGACCCTCAACAAGACCTGGGCTGAAAACAGAAACACTTGGTCTGAGCTTGGTGAGTCTTGACACACACACACACACACACACACACACACACACACACACACACACACACACACACACACACACACACACACACACACACACACACACACACACACACACACACACACACACACACAGTTATTACAAATTACCAGAGGTCCACTCCCCAGATAATACTTATGCCATGCAAATAGGGCTTTACTCCTCTTACAGTATGTGTGTGTGTGTGTGTGTGTGTGTGTGTGTGTTGTGTGTGTGTGTGTGTGTGTGTGTGTGTGTGTGTGTGTGTGTGTGCGCGTGTATGTGCGTGCGTGTGTGCGTGTGTGTGTGTGTGTGTGTGTGAGAGAGAGAGAGAGAGAGAGAGAGAGAGATTGTGTGTGTGTGTGTGTGTGTGTGTGTGTGAGAGAGAGAGAGAGAGAGACAGAGAGAGAGAGAGAGAGAGAGAGAGAGAGAGATTGTTTGTGAGTGAGTGGGTGAGTGAGTGTGTGCATCTGTTTGCATTCATGAACTTGCATGTACTGTACATTTGTACTGTGCATGGTGCTTTTATTTGCTGCTCTGAAGATCCTCTTCTCTTGCAGAGCGTCTCTGTAAAGCTGGAGGATGCAGCTTATTCAGCAACAGTTTTTACTACATTTCTACTATTGAAAAAAGCTGGGAGGACAGCAGGCAGGAGTGCCTACAGAGAGGAGCAGACCTGGTCATCATAAACACTGTAGAAGAACAGGTAAAGAGAAAAGTGGCAACACGTGTTTTCCCGAAGATGAAGTCCACACTTTGTTTCAGTGCTTCACAACAAGTGTGTGATGTAATTTGTCTTTGAAACAATTCAACAGAAATTCATCAAGTCCTTGAACAAGGAATTTTGGATTGGTTTGAGTGACAGGGATGCGGAGGGAGTCTGGAAATGGGTGGATGGTAAACTTCTGAACAGCGCAGCCACATGGTAAGACATTCATTCTTCAGGCCTATTTAACAGTAAACAGTCAACAGGTGATTGATTGATCTAACTTCTTTCTCTATCTTTCAAAAAAAAAGAAAAGAAAGAAAAATGAACCTAAACTAAACTTGTACCACTGTTCCTTCAGAGGTTGTAGTTGTCATAGACTGTGTTGCATAGTTGATTGCTCTATTGCTGACAAAAATGTGTTATTGTAAGTCGCTTTGGATAAAAGCGTCTGCCAAATGACGTAATGTAATGTAACAGGTTGGCCTCATAATGATAATGCATTGTGCATCTTATTTTCCATCAAGTAGCCTACAGTTGACTCTTTTCTTTCTTTTTTTAAACAGGTTCTGGAGCAAAGATCAGCCCAGTGGACAACAATACGGTGTAAAGCAGGACTGTGTTACCACAGCTTACCCGCAACTAAACACCTGGAATGATGACAGTTGTGACTCATTCCATTACTGGGTCTGCGAAAAAGTGATTGACTTCTAACATTGTGTGATCTTAAATGAAAACATAGTGTGACTTCACCCCGCACACCAAGAGTGTCATTGTCATTCACACAGAGAACGTGAAATCTCCTTTTAGGGATTGTCTTTTATTCTTTGTAAAGTACATGTATTTGTAATCTATTTTTGTCATAGCTTCAGAACAGGAATGGCTGTTGGGACCAGGATCAGTATTTGTTAAGCATCCAGTAGAAGTGTAGATTTACTAGCTCCGTAATAAAATGCATGAATTTTGTAATAATTATATATATATATATATATATATATATATATATATATATATATATATGTATATTATATATAGCTGGAGGCCCCAAAATAGCACTTTTTTGGCCTTTGCACAAAAAAATCTAATTCTATCAAAGTCAATGTTGGTGCCCATCCTTTACATATACCATACTGTGAGAATGTGAGAAAAAACCCACTTTGCATTAAATGTGATTTTGAGGACAATACAAGGGTTAAAGTAATTTTTGTTAGCAACATTAGATTGTGCAGCCTGCCTACTTCAGTATAGGATGAATCAGCGTGACATCACGATGACAGAAAAGCACTTCGGAGTGCCAGGCTGGCTCCATAGGGTCCCATTATAAAGGCTGAAAAAAGCATAAAACATAAACTGCGATTTGTCAAACTGTCCAAAAGATAAATTAAAGCTGGCTTGATGTTTGTTTTGCTTTGGTTTTGTGTATTTTATAAAAAGCTAAATGGAATATTAGGGGATCAGGGAAGGGGGTCGTGGGACCGGAGAAGTCTGAGAACCACTATTATTGACTGAAATGTATTATCCGAACTGATTTCCTGATTGTTTTCCAAAATAAAAAGATATTCACAAAGCTGCGTTGAATTTCTCTCTTTTGACAACCCCCTCCCCAAAAGTCACCTACCCATGTCAGATGATCATTCTCACCTGAAAAGATGGCTATTTGTTTAACCCAGTGATACATGATGCAGCATTTGCGTGTATATCATAAGTCCATGGTATATCCCTCATTTGTGTGTGTATCCCTTTAAGTCTTAAAGGGATACACACACAAATGCTGCATCAGGTACAATCATGGACATATGGGTACAGTGCAGGTTACAGAAACACAATGAATGAAAAGTAATTAGGATTCAAAATGATAACAAAACCATTGCACATTAAAGGGATAGTCCACATTTTTTTTTTAAATCTAACCCTATTTGCTACTTACCAATGATGATGCTGATTGAAAATGAAGCTCACTGAAATTTAATTTGTGTGCACTATGATGGTTGAAATTTTAGAGCCTTTAGCCTCAGTCAGCTTGTACATACAGGAGCGTGACCCCAGTGACCTTGCATTCGTTTTTGCCCAACTTCCCAGAGCTACTATGAGGAACAGCATGGATTGTGCAGAGCAAGAAGTCTACCAATCGACATCATCATTGGTAAGTAGCAAATAGGGCTAGACTTTAAAAAAAAGTGAACTATCCCTTTAAGAAAAACCTTCAGGCAAGCTACAGATTTTTTCCACGCAATTTTTCAGCTTCAATTTAAATGTAGTTTGTCTGAATTGAACCTGAATTAACATCCTATTGTAGAGTTGCTGTTGGCTGCTGCATAACAAGCCAAACCGGTTTGTGCATTGCTGATAGACATATTAGTTTGATTTAGCAGAGTTGTCTTTTGGCCTTTTTGATTGTGTATTGAAATTCACCAAACTTTCTTCCTATTTATGATCATCACAGTTGGGATTGCTTAAATAAAACATTTTGATTCCATGCATCATAAATCAGACCAGTGTCAAATTATTCCTTATTCGAGGCTAACTTATTGATTTTGTCGAGCACAAAGTAATTGGAGTGCTTCAAAATTCCACAACCCACTTTGTACTCAAAAAAGGACATAGGCTACAATATCACCAATGTGCTAAAGGGACAAAGCAAAGGTATACAATAAATGTAAAAACTGACCCAGTATTATAATTTAACCTTGAATGAATGACGTGTACTGCAGGACAATATTAATAATAGTTCAATTGTCGCAATAATATCAGGTTACTGTAAGCGGTTTTCAAAATGCAAAAGAGGAACAATCAAGTCAACCTCATTACTGTGTCAGCAGGCGTTCTACTCTATTTGTCCTATAGGTATTTTAGAACAGTCATAAAAGAATGAGGAAGTACCTGAGCAATCACACAAAGGGAACACACACTCACAATCGAACGCCTAAACAGACTAGTAGTAGACTTAACAAAGCAGCACCTGTCCAGGTAAGATTTGTCTCTGTTGTTCATTTCCCTTAACCAACCGCCAGATAACATTATTGCTATTGTAGTTTCAACAATCAAGGACGTATGGATGAAAAAAGAAAAGAAAAAATAAAAAGAAAGGAAATTGCACGAATTTTTCGAAGCTCATTTTCAAGTCCACCTCTTTCTCTCTTCCTCTAAGTATCAATGGAGCCTGCGGTGTTCCTGGATCAGACGGGCAGACCGGAGGCCGCTGACCTCCCATCGAGAGCGTCGCTCCCGAGCTGCTCTGAGAACAGCCTCCTGTTTGTGTGCGAGTTCCACCCTGGGCCCGGTCCGCCTCAGGCACCTTGTGAGGAGGAATTCTTTGGGATCGGTCTGGATTATGAGTCGGTGGCAGTCATCCTCCCCGCCCAGTGCAGCGTCTACCAGCTGCGGCTGCGCCTCTGCATGCAGGTAGGTAGTCAAACCGGTGGGACAAAATATTTGAGCAACCATGGATTGTTATCTTGTCCACATGTACCATAACACTTTCTTTCTTTTTCCAGTGAAAGGTTTTGCTACATTCTGTTTTTCATAACTTTATTCATACCATATTCCAGAGATGGGGACTTGGACATGAGACTTGGACTTGAGTCGCACTTAAGTCACACACACACAGTGACTTGACACTTGACTTGAGACTCGTCCTCAAAGACTTGAGACTTGACTTAGACTTGAAGGTTTGGGACTTGTGAACAATCCTTATTTTTCTTTATTTTATTTTTTATTTTTTTGGGTGCATTAAACATGAAGGAAATGTCTACTAATGTCATCTCTAATCATTGCTGCTACTGTATTCTAATAGATAAGGAGTGAGGATAATACAGTTCATGCTTTGAATTCCTTAGTTTTAGCTATGCAGTGTTCTTAGCAGACCGGATGACACACAGCAGATGATAGAACGCTCATCCATAGGTACTTGAGACTTGACTTGGACTTGTGACCAAAGACTTGAGACTTGTCTTGGACTTGTGACCAAAGACTTGAGACTTGTCTTGTGAGCATCTCTGCCATATTCAAGTTCAAGTTTGTTTATTTATATAGCCCTTTATCACAAGCATGTTTCAAAGGACTGTACAGAATGAGCATCACTACATTGAACTGATCAACAATCA
This sequence comes from Poromitra crassiceps, assembly GCF_964638095.1. NCBI lineage: Eukaryota > Metazoa > Chordata > Actinopteri > Beryciformes > Melamphaidae > Poromitra > Poromitra crassiceps. The sequence goes on from NC_139637.1 coordinate 18,397,104, forward strand.
GAACAGAATGATATATAGGGTGAACATTCAGAAGAGCCAAACACACTGAGCAAGTGACAGCTTCACTCGAGTAGTTGCAGGTTGAATGCACTGGAGGGTATCTTGACAATAGTTCCTTATTCAGTTTCCAACCCACATTTTTCCAGCCATTCACAAGCTCACTTCTCTGCCAGGATGTAAAGGTAGCCATTGGTCATGCTGTGCAGTGAGTAAACCTCCCTCCTGACGTGGTAAGAGCAGGGGGGGGGCAAACTTTTTTGGTTGTGGGCTGCATACAGAAAAATATAAGGAGTCGCGGGCCAAACAATATAGAAAACCCTTGTGCCATCAAAAATGTTATTTCTACCTAAATACATATGACATAGTTTATTGATGCATGTGCTCACAATATTACAATGGGTATTTCTGTATGTTTTCAAATTTTCTTTTCCTGTGCCAACAGGTTAAGACAGAAATAATTTAACATTAAACATTCATTCAGTATTAAAAATGTTTAAAAATAAATAGACCAGGTCAGGGTACTCAAGTATAACCCAATTTCAATGGTTTTAAATTGAAAAAAACGAAATGGGGGGGATCAGTTTTTTTGTTTTTGTTTTTCAGTTTCTTTTTCTTAATTTTTTTGTTTTTCCATTTTTTTCCCCGTTTTCGTTTTCGTTTTTGTTTTCCATTTTAAACTTTAAAACAGAAAAACGGAAAAACGTTTTTAGCATTTTCTTTTTTTTCTAAATTCATGGCGGGCCACTTAAAAACGGGCAGCGGGGCGCAGTTGGCCCACGGGCCGTAGTTTGGCCACCCCAGCTCTAGTGAGAGATACTACAGCCATATAGCTTTCACCCCCTTGCTAGAGTGTCTGCCTCCCATGTTGACGGTTGCCGGTTCGATCCCCAGCTGCGGGGTTACATAAATGCAGGTTACATAAATAATAACCTGTCACCCAAACCCCCAAATGACTGCTCTCTAGTTCACTTAACAAGTGTACTGCTGCATATTTTCTTGTACACTAGTGTAGTGAGCTGTAGACCTAATAGTGCTGTTAGCCCAGTGGTTCTCAAAATGTTTCACATGAAGGACCCCTAAACTGACAAAGATTTGACCACGGACCCCCATTTGATAGGATTTTGCCCCACGCTCGCCCATATGATAATAAGATTGATGCTTTTAGATGTTTTATTACAGAAAGTGTATAAAACCCATGACCAAAATAGTCATTGTGTTACTTATGAATGGAATTACAGCTAAAATAAATTACTCCCCTTTTGGCTGGGGACCCCCTGGAACCCCGTCAAGGACCCCTGGGGGTCCCCGGACCCCCATTTGAGAACCACTGCTGTAGCCTACTTTAAAAATCTTATTTAGTTCTACACAAAGCTGACCTGTGCTATGAACTCAGCAACAACAGCTACAATGTTGGTTTTTCCAGGAGAAACCCTCATAACAAGTCCAACGTTGTGGCCTTTCCTATAAAGATTGCACTTGCTGCATTCGTCTCCATGTTTGAGACGTCTTTCCTCTGCCTGCAGGCGCAGGAGCAGAGTTGCCACCCAGAGCCTCTGGCAATACTGGACCCCGAGAAATACATCGTGCTGTATGACAGGGGGGGAGACTGGTACGAGGCCTACGATGACTGCCAGGTCATCAGGACGCTGGACATCCCATGGTCGCGTGACGCCTCGGGACGTTTGATGGCGAGGATCGTGGTCACGCCGCAGCTGGCAGTTGACCCGGAGGAGAGGCAGAAGCAACAGCAGGCTCTGGCTTATCTGATTGGCCACGACCTGGACAAGGAGGCGTCCGACAGGCTCGGGGAGCTCACCTTCACCCGGAGGAAACTGGCGTCTCCGAGAAGACACGAGCTAAGGAATCGGGACGACGAGTTTTATGCCACAGAGCCTTGGACGACATCTGCCCCCATGCCGAATGATCTACAGAGCCACCTGAATAGGAAGCTCTCTGTCACCCTCCATCACTTGAACCAGATCAGCTTCAGTGTCAAGGTGGATTTCACCACAACACCAGAAGTGCTTCTAAAGGTGTCCAGAAGGGTACTGGCTGACCAGGGGTTTCATTGCGATTCCTGTGATAGTCTGGTTCTGAAAGTCTCAGGGAGGGAGGAGTTTTTATCTGGAGACTTCCCCCTCAGTGAGTTCCTTTGGGTTCGCCAGTGCATGAAGACCAATCAGGACCTCCACCTGTCTGTGGTCCCTGTGGCGCAGCTCCCCGATGAGGCTGTCAGGGTTGTGGACTGGTCGCTCGTCGACAATTTCACTGGCCAGTTCAGCTCCCACGAGGATCTCTGTCTCGAAGGGAAGGAACTGGACGACATCTTCATGATGTCTCTGTGGGACTGCAACAGACGGTTCAGAGTCAAACTCCTTGGTTTCGACATCCCAAAGCTTCCAAGCAACCTCCCCCAGTCTGCCTATGTGGAGGCCTCTATACTTTATGGTAACAAGGTTCTCTCTTCGGTCTCCTCCGTTCCCAAGGCCTTCACGGACGAAGTGCTGTGGAATGAGTGGCTGGAGTTTGAAATGCTCCTCAGTGATCTGCCACGGGGGGCCAAGCTGGGTCTCACCATTAACGCAAGTGATACTGACAATGTCCCAGTAACCAGAGACTCGAAGTCGTCGTCCTCCTCTACAGTCAATAAAGCAGCAGATCAGCAGAAAGGGAAGGGGGAGGTGCTCTACTTTGTGAATCTTCTCCTCATAGACCACAGGTCCGTTTGCATTTTTGTATAACTTCTAATTCAGTGATGTCTTCAGCAATTCATATGATTCACATCGATTCACATGATAAACAAATGAATGAATATGAAGATGTTATTTCTAAAACATGAAAACATAGAGCCATTTCAATAAACAAACAAGTTACTTCAATATTTCTAAAAAAGTATCAAGGTCAACCAAGAACTTAAGCTGCCTAGTATTGTTAAAAGAATCTGTGTAATTACAGTTCAGTCTTATGAAACGCAACACCCTCTCACCCCTGTAGGTCTGTCCTCAGCCAAGGCCCCCACACCCTCCACATGTGGTCCTATGAGCTGGAGGAGGAGGCCTTCAACTACCAGAAGCTGTCATCTGCCACCAACCCTGGCATAGCCGACTCCATGGCGATCAGCTTTCTTCTGGACCGTTACAGCTTCCCCGTGGTCCTCCCGAGCAGCTCCAACTCATCAGAACCCTGCCGAGCCTCTCCCAGCTCGGGCCGATCCGCCACTTCATTGCTCCGCTCTTTCCCTGGAGCCCCATCTTCCTCCTACGACCCCGGGCGGCAGTATGCCACCTTATCGCCGCCCTCTGCTTCTTCTACCATCTCACCTCCGCTCAGACGTGCTAAAACCTTCGCCAGCCCACGCCGGTCAAGCCTCTCACCTTCTGGACCACTTTCCCGCTCTTCCACTCTGGACTTGCCTGCTGTGAACATGCCCCCATCATCTCCCAGTCGCGTCCCTGCCCTACCTCCGAAAAGGAATTCATATTCCGACAATCGTATCTCCATCCTTTCCCCAACCCAGGTTACCGCTTCCTCTCCTTCACAAACTTCACCCTCTCCCACTTCGTCTAATACAAGTCCCTCCGCGCTGAGTGTCCCTCTGACAGCCGAAGCCTCCCAGGGCGCATCGTCAGACCCCCCCAAGTCCGCATCGCCGGTGTTTAGCACAGACAAAGCTCGCCTCCGAAGGTTCCGGGAGGAGAGCGTCCTCTACGCCTCCAACCTGCCCCACTTCCTGCGCAGCGTGGACTGGATGAAACGCAGCGTGGTCGAGGATGTCCATTGGCTGCTGGGCCAATGGGATGCCGGGGAGCTGGAGCTGTCGGTGGCCCTGGAGCTGCTGAGCGTGGACTTTGCCGACGAGACGGTGAGGAGGCTCGCAGTCCAGAGGTTGGAGAGCCTCTCCAACGACGAAGTGCTGAGGTATCTGCTGCAGCTGGTGCAGGTATGAGAGATACAGTAAGAGAGATAGATTGAATTTTTCTGTGTTCAAATATCAGGGCGCAGCATTTTGCATCGATATTGTGAGGTTGAAACTGCATATCTGTGACGTTACTATCTGTCACTCGGCCTTGGTTCTTCATACAGACCCTCAAGGTGGAACCTTACCACGACAGTTTCCTGGCTCAATTCCTCATCAGGAGAGCTCTTCGAGTAAGTCATGCAGTAATTGCATTTCATGATTCAATGTTTATAATATAACACAATGTTGTATTAGTGCTACTACTCACTTCAATGCTAATTTGCAAAACTAAATAATTGGGGACTCTTCAAAACACAAACCTATGCTTACAATGTATTTTAATTGTTTTTATATTTTAGTATTATTTATTATTTATATATTTCATTTTGCAAGGGTGGCGAGAGGGTTTCATACAATAAGAGTATTAGTGCACATATTTTAATCTGTGTATTATGGGGAGAAAATAGACTTGACTAAACTATTATTCCAACCAATGTTTTGGCAGAGCAAGCGAATCGGCCACTTCTTCTTCTGGTACGTGCGCAGCGAGGTGGCAGGCTGTCCGTACTTCCGGCAGCGCATGGCCGTGGTGCTGGAGGCCTACCTGCTGGGCTGTGGTCACAGCATGCTGGACGGCTTCAGGCAGCAGGTGCAGGCTGTGGAGGCTCTGCACCAGGTCGCCTGCCTGGTGAAGAAGCTCTACCCCGACAAGACCGACCTCCCCCCCACAGGTGGCACAGACACAGCACCTAGCAAGTGATTTCTGGCCAAATGAGATTAAAACATGTGATTAAAAAAAAAGTGACACTTGCTTTTACAAAATAATAGCATAAATTTGATTCGAAAGATACCATTAGATTTGATTATTTTAGATTAGATAACATGAAACATTATTTTATTGGAAGCTAGTATAGGTTAAATTGAATGAAAGACATAGGGTATAATGCTGAAAATATTATTGCAACTGATTATAAATCTTGAAATCATTATTAACATTACAAAATCGAATTATTTTCCCGATGATTCTTTGAGGAGGCTGTTTACATCCTGTCCATAGCAGAAAAAGGCTTTGTTAATAGAGAGCCAAAGTGGAACGTCACTTCCTGCTTCAGCACTGTACCAGAGATTTTCATCCGCCATTTATTTTCCCATAGACATTTCATAAAATGCGTATAAAAATAGCTTTACTTCGTCAAACCAAATGGTTCAGATATATTTAGAAACAGGAGAGACAACATAACATTTCACTCGGACCAAAATGTAAAAAGATCGCAGATTTAAAGAAAAAAAAATATATTTTTTTTAAAGTTTTGGTCAGAGTGAAATGTTCTATGGTCTCTCCCGATTCTAAATATAGCCGAACCGTTTGGTTTGACGAAGTAAAACTCTTTTTATAAGCATTTTACTAAATGTGCATGGGAAAATAAATGGCGGATGAAAATCTCTGGTACAGTGCTGAAGCAGGAAGTAGGCGGTCACTTTGCCTCTCTATATTCCCATTTCCATGAGTAACTTAATTTGATTAAGGTGTTTCCATGGCCCGTGTCTTAATTGAAGATTTGTTTTAGAGCAAAATCTGAATACTGTTGAGTTACGAAATCCAATTTTCTTCTGTCTTTGTGCTTCTGTGATGATGCGTCACTAGCCGTCCTCAGACTCCAGGAGCTCCTCAAAAACTGTAACCTGCCACAGGAATTTCTGGTGCCCTTTGACCCTCGCATCAGAGTGGGACGGGTCATGGTAAGGCTCAGCCGTACAGACGTGTTACCTGTTTCCAACGACGCTACCGCCACAAAGGTACTGCTAAGGTACTACTACGGGGAGAAAAATCATTGGATTTTTTCCGTTTGCACCAATCAGAGTCCAACAAAATGTCAAATGAAAGCAGCCAAGGAAAAACAAAAAAAACACTTACTGCCATGGCGTGGCGGCAATAGTGTCCCTGGAAACAGGCAACATCTGTAGACCTGTGGGTGTGTGTGTGTGTGTGTGTGTGTTCGAAGGATCGTGGGTTGAATTCTTAACTTTGTTATTAAATCATCAAGTTATAAAGGGACAGCTCACCCTAAAATCCAAAATACATATTTTTCCTTTCACCTGTAGTGGTATTTATGAATCTAGATTGTTTTTTGTTCATCTAGATTGTTTTTTTGTTAGTTGCCTGAGTTTTGGAGATATCGGGCGTAGAGATTTCTGCCTTCTCTCCAATACAATGGAACTGGATGGCACTCAGCTTGTGATGCTCAAAGCGCCAAAGAAATGCATTTGAAAAACTCAACAGCAATGTCTCTTTCCAGAAATCATGACCCGGTTACTCAAAATAATCCACAGACGACAGACCTCCTTATGAGCAGTTTCATGTAGGAACTACCCTCTAGCTGCCAGGTAGTTCCTACATGAAACTGCAGCTAGCAGTAGCTAGATCACCAGTTAGCAGCAGCTAGTGGGAGTAGTTTGGTCAAAAAAGAAACTAGTTCCTAGATTATCCTGCTCACAACAAGGTCTGTGGATTATCTTGCGTAACCAGGTCATGATTTCTGGAAAGAGACATTGTTGTTGATTTTTTCAAATGTTTTTTTTTTTGCAGTTCCATTGTATTGGAGAGAAGGCAGAATTTTGTACAGCCGATATCTCCCAAACTCAGCAACTCACACACCAAAACGATCTTGACGGATAAATAGCACTACAGGTGAGGGGAAAAATATCTTTTTTTGGATTTTAGGGTGAGCTGTCCCTTTAAATATAATGATATTTCTTACATATCGTTATATTCACCCTGATGACCCCCTCAAGCCATTTCAATCCATTCCGTCCACACGTCTCTCGTCCAGCTGGACCGCTGCAAGGTGATGGCCTCCAAGAAGAAGCCTCTCTGGCTGGAGTTCTGCCCCATGCCCTCCCCCACCTCCTCCTCACCTGTGGGCATCATCTTCAAGGAGGGGGATGACCTCAGACAGGACATGCTGGTCATTCAGGTCAGGGAGGATTTATTGATGCCTTTGGTCACTATATACTGTACTGATCTCTCTAACAGTGATAACGACACCGATGGTAAATATACGTTTTACCGTTTGAAAGCATCCGAGTGTGTCTGATTGTGTCTCCCTCATCAGACGTTGGTGATGATGGACTCCATCTGGCAGGAGAAATCTCTGGACCTTAACCTGATGCCCTATGGTTGCATCTCCACAGGACACAACATAGGTAGCCTACTGTATACATACGTACACTCATTCCACAGCAGTGGTTTTATTTGGGCTACTAACCTGATCCAGCAGCGATTCTCAAACCTTTTCATATCAAGGACCCCTAAATTAGTCCACATTAGGCCTACCACGCCACGGATCCCCATTTGATGAGATCTCATCTCTCAAACCCAAATCTGAGAATATTTTGTATTGTTAGATATGATTTCGTCCAGAATTTCCAACTCCCACGGGTCCACTAGTGAATTAAAGAGCAATTATGTAATTATACAATAACTACAAATAGGCATACATAATCATATGGGGAATTAGCCAACAAGGTGAAAATGCAATTTTCCCAATTCATTTCATTGTGACTCTGATTTGAATCATGTCCCCATTGGACAGGTATGATAGAGATTGTGAGGAACGCGATGACCATCGCTGCAGTCCAGAGGAGCCACGGGGGAACCACCCCCGGAGCCTTCAGAAACGAAGCTCTGTTTGACTGGCTCAAGAACAAATGTCCACTCCAGGAAATAGTAAGTAAAGCATGTGACTCAGATCCAGAGGGCATAAACCTTTTTCAGCCTGGCAACCAAACATAGTATATTTAGGGCCCTTAGCGTATGTACACCCATGGCGTACACCAGCACAGAAGGCATTTGCGGTAGCGTTTGCGTCTGCGGTGACTCTTCTCTGGATATTTTTATATATATATATATATATATATATATATATATATATATATATATATATATATATATATATATATATATACTGTATATGTAGGCTATATATATATCTTCACAAGACATCATGACACCAGGCTGAACCATAGTGAGGATCTCATTTGCATACAGCACTACAAGGCTATGGAGAGGTTTGTGAACTCCTGTGCTGGTTATTGCGTGGCCACCTACGTGTTGGGGATAGGAGATCGCCACAATGACAACATCATGATCACAGACCAAGGTATGCACTTATATTCCTTACTCAGGGATTGAACTACTTGTTTGAGTTTATTAATCGATCCAATCATCAATCAAAAAAAAGTGAATGGTGGATCAAATTGTTGCCTTGCCCACACGTACACGGGTATTTTTGAAAACATGGCTTTTTCTATGCGTTTTGGCCTTCCAGCCACACGCAAATGTAATTTTAGGACACTGAAAACAGAGTTTTTTGAAAACCCTGACATTATGACCTCAACTTGTGCACGGCAATTGCTGTTTTATTTGTATTTAGCATGTGTCTATACTGTCTTTACGTGCAGGTACTGTTAGGATTAAGAATGCAAAGTCTGTGTGTGTGTGTGTGTGTGTGTGTGTGTGTGTGTGTGTGTGTGTGTGTGTGTGTGTGTGTGTGTGTGTGTGTGTGTGTGTGAGTGAGTGAGCGAGCAGAAATTGTGATCCACTCTTTGCGCGACCAACCGTGGGGGTGATTGTGGAATCCGCACCATGCCATAGGAAATAATACCGTTTTAATCGTTTTTTGTGTTCTGGTGGGGACAGAGAGATCTTCTAAAAGACCGTTGGTGTGGAGAGGAATTTTTTTGAAAACGGAGGAGGAAAAGTCCTGTTAAAAAAACAAACCTTGGC